>NC_068997.1:10602726-10605227 GCF_001194135.2 Octopus bimaculoides
TATGTATATATATCTGTTATATATATATATATATATATATATATATATATATGTATATATATATCTATACATATATATATATATATCTATATACATACATACATACATACATACACACACACACACATATATGCATACACACACACACACACACACACACATATATATATATACACATATATTGCGTAATTGTGTGGCGTGTGCTAATAGATGTTCGCTTTCTACTGTTAAGCTTAGAGCTCCATGTAACTTATCGTAGTCTAGTCTGTTCCCAGTATAGTGGTTAAGCATCTACTATACTTAATAGTATTACTAGTTATGAAATACAAAGCAAATGTAGTAGAAATTACGATAAACACGGGTTTATATTATTTGTTCCTACTTACATTTCACCATTGTGTCTTTTTGGAGTTCAACATATAAAGCAGAGTGCGAAACACCTGAATCGAGGAAACGTATGTAAGAACAAATAATGAAAATTTGTGTTTATCCCAAATTCTCACTCTCTTTCACCCCCCACCCCCCTCCACATCAACGCCGAAAGGATAAAAGGCAAAGTCGACCTCGGTGACTTGTGAATTCGGAACGTAAAATCGGAAAGAATGCTGCTAAGCATTTTGTCAGGCGTGCTAACGATTCTGCCAGCTCACCGCCTTAATAATAAAATTAATAATAATGACGATGATAATGATGATGATGATGATGACCGAAAAAGATAATATGACAAAAATGGCAGAAGAGAATCCATTCTACAGTAATCCCACCAGCGCACTAGGTGAAAATCCGCAAAGCAGAGACAGTACTGTATATTGTTTTCCATTATTTATATAATTTGTATATATTTATTTTATTATAAATGCAGAACAATGCCACAGAGGAAACGGCGTAAGCTTAAATAATAAACCGCGATGGGTGAACCGCGATGGGTGAACCGCGATGGGTGAACCGCGATGGGTGAACCGCGATATGGCAACAGATTACTGGATATTGATATCTTATTTCTTTGTCGAATAAACGTCTGTTAGAGTCTTCGAAAATAACTGTACAATCATATATCAACTATTAATTGCATATTAATTATATTAGAAATTGGGAAGTTATTTTTGTATTGTAGTTTGTATTTCTTTATGAATAGTTTTCTGGTTTGGATCCTGTACTAACAAAATGGAAAAGTGGTATACACGTTGAAATTGCTCCAGTAATTTTATCGTTTCCATAAGGGTTAAAGGTTACATTGATGTTGATGTGGTTTCAACACACATCCTATGGAACCGTAACTAAATAACAAAGAGTTTTGCCATCAGTCGATCTTCTGCGGACGTAAGTGTATTAACGATTTAAGACTATCAAAATCAGTAAAGAGCTGTAAAAAAATAAAAAAACAAACAAACATAAAAACCCCTAATATTTTAATTATTTAGAATGGATAAAATCTCCTGTGATGAAGCAAAACTTATCAAGGAAAAAGAAAAAAAATGGCGGCATAGAAACAATGCATGGTAAATGACAGCTCATTAAAAATAAATTGACACGTCTTTTTATTTTTATTTTTATTTAGTTACATTTCTGAAATCCTTGTTTTATATTCATTTTAGTCTCGTTCACTATTTCTTTGTGCCTGTTTTTCTTTTTTTTTTTTACCTAAACAACAGGGGATGTTTTGGTTTATTTATTTATTTATTTCCTTTTTTTTTCAGCGCGTTTCGTTTTCTTGTTTCTTGTGTGCTTATCGTTTGGTGGAAGAGTAACTCTCACACACACACGTACGCGCGCACGTAAACACATACACACACATAAGTACGCACACACACCACGTACAAACAAGTACACACACACGCACACGCATACTCACATACATATCTATATCTGTCTGTCTGTCTATCTATCTATCTGTCTTTCTGTCTATCTATCTATCTATCTATCTATCTATCTATCTATCTATCTATCTATCTATCTATCTATCTATCTATCTCGGAATAATGGTGCTAAGCTGTGTTTACGTATAATCACAATTTAGGTTATACTTGAAGTATGTTTGTCACACATTTCAACTACTAAAGGCAAATACATTGCGGTTACCGTGGAGAAAAAATCTCTTTTATGGTAAAAAGGTGTGAAAACACCCAGTTCGTTTAGTGTCGGCCTCTTTCGGGAATCTCAGACATCGACGTTTCGTGTTTATTGACTTTTGTCGATGAAATAGATGTATCTAAGAGAGGCAACTCTGATAGATGATGACATTGAACAAACCGGGAGTTTTCACACCTTTTAACCATAAGTGAGATATTTTCTCTATGGTAACTGCGGTGAACTTGTCTTTTCGTAGTTGAAATATGTCACAAACATATTTTAACTAACCTAAATTTTACTTATTATTTTATTATTATTATCAAAGAATGTATATATGTATTTTAATACTTTTGTGACAACCAATACTTAACACAACAAAGCTCATACAAAGCTTTACATTTTACTTTTGACAATCTTTTTCTAAAAAAGTG
>NC_068997.1:10605237-10610375 GCF_001194135.2 Octopus bimaculoides
TATATATATATATATATATATATATATATATATGTATGTATGTATAGATAAATATGGCTTATAAAGCTTCGATGGTCATGTCATTACGATATTGGATAATCAGCCGAGAGAATTACTGATTGGAACCAATCTAATCAATTACCAATACCACAGAAACGAAGCTGAGGTGCAACCGGTCCCATTGAGGTCATTCTTTAAATGTGACAGCTTGTTACCAGTTTTTAGCCCAATCAGATTCCTTATGCAATAAAAGTCGTATCTCACAATTTTCTATTCGTATGTTCTTTTACGTTAGCGTATGGACTTAGAAGAACTTTCTGAACTTCATGCATTACTTTATTCGACCAATTTCCCAGTGCCAGTTCCTTGAAACCTGTAATCAGTCACATACCACCTTTCGGGAGCCACTGGCATCTAGAGAGCTAAAATATATAGTTGTGATACTTGCTTTCTGATCTTTGACACTGTCGTGGAATGTCATCTGTTCTATGTCACAAATCACAATCCAAATTATATTTAAGTTTCATACATAATTACACAATTACTGAAACGAAAAATTAATAAATATAGAACACAATTAAGCATATTATAGCTAATGAAATATTTAGCATAATATATGAGAAATATGCATACACTATGAAGCTCGTTTTTCATAATTAAAAATCAATGATGAACTAAGAATTACCGCCAGTAATCAAATTATTATAATATATTCTTGTCACACGCTGATACCATCTGTTGCAGCATAAGCAAAAGTATATTGCTGTTTCGTGAACTAACACAAAAGAGTTACTTCATAAAACATCTGCACGGAATTTACGATTGTCTAGCAGCAGCCTACAGTCCATTATATCGTAAAAGCAAATTTAAGTTGCTTTTTTTTATTTTATTGTGTGTTATATCATGACTATGGTCAAGATTGCCTAGAAAAAACTAGTATATAATATATTGTTAAGGAAAATACAATGAAGAAAAAAAGTAAGAAGAAACGCTCTTGCTGGAACTAAGGAAAATTGAGATAGAGAATGATCCAAATCTCGTATTAGACACCTATTTGTCATTCGACATTCAATGCCAGAGATAGAAGATGGAAAAAATCACCGGCTAAGTAGGATTGAACCTGAGCTGCAATTCTCTAAAGACTTGTCAGTACTTATTTTAGGCGTAGAGGTTGGTGAAAGTGTCTTGTCTGCTGCAGCTGCACGGGTGGGGAAATGGAAATCCCTTGAAGGTGTGATCACTTTAGCTGACTATCATACAGAGGACGAAGATGACGCAGTAAATCTATAAACGACCATTGACTGTAATATAGCAATAGAGAGATGGAGGGAAGTGGGATTATTCTAATCAATTTTATAGATGTGATTCTCTATTTGGGGAAATAGAAACCGTTGTTCAACAGACATTGTCATTATCAACATATACATTCTAAAAGTAAAAATTATAGTAACTAGATTACAAAACTGATACATGACCAGTGCAACACATATTACGAAGTGATCGAAAAGTAGACTTAAAACAAATTGCGAATTGTGAATGAAAAGAGTCGCAGCAAAATTTGAGCCCTGCTTGCTCACGGAAGTGTGAGACAGTTTTTGATCAAAAATGGCATGACCCTGCTTACCCACCTTCCCCATTCACCTGATCTTGCTCCCTGCAACTGTTTCGTTCCCCCGAATGAAAAAAGTCCTTAAAGGAAAACGTTGTGCAGACGTGGAAGAGTCGAAGAAAAAGCGATAGGGGCGTTAAAAAGCATTATTTCGCGAGGGTTTCAGAATTACTTCGAACAATGGAAAACGTGTCTGAACCGTTGCATTGCTTCAAATGGAGAATACCTTGAAGGCGATAAAAGACTAAACATGTAAAACTAAGCGAATAAAATAATATTGTAAAATTCAGGTTTCTTTTGGGTACCCCCTCGTAGATTACCATAGTCCAGTCTGCTTCTACTATAGTGGTCAAGCAACTACTTTACATAATACTGTCATTAGTTGTGAAGTACTGAAATACAGAGCAAAAGATGAAGTTATCAAATTTACATCATTAGTTCCTACGTACGTTAAACCATTATGGTTTCTTGGAACCTTGCATTAGATATTCGTTCTGGTTAAGCATCCGAATTCACTTGGAACATCAAATGCATGGTTTTAAGAAACCATAATGGTATTGATATAAACTTGTGCTTCCCATAATTCCTCATGTATACACACACACACACACACACACACACACACACACACACACACACACACACACACACACACACACACACACACACACACACACACACAATTTAAAGAAAACGGAAAATACATACATAGAATAATCAATTTGTTATCATAGTCTAGTCAAATTAATAAGTTCATCCATATTGCCTACGCTGCGTTTCGCCTGATTGCTTTCAATTCATATTTACACTTTGAAAGTGAATCTTGAAGATGAGATAAAGCAAAATGCTTCCTCAGGACATGATTGACTGATATTTTTCACATCCTAAGGGATGGAGAGTTTATTCTGATCGGATTAAACTGCGCGCGCGTACACACACACACGCACATATATATATTTATATATATATAATGCGTAAAAAACATGGTCGTGACTTAGTATTTCAATAGCACACTGCTTTGGATATTCGGACAGTCTAATGTAACGAATAATTCATTCAAAATGGCCACCTGAAGAAACGCGTTTCACACCTCTGACGGATGATAGTAATTACGCAATGTTATTTATATCATGTCACCTTTGTACTACGAGTGTGACTATGTGTGGAAGCAATTGTAGTGATAGGGAATAAAGAACGTCGTTCAATCTATTTTCTCTTCTCTCTCTCTCTTTCACTCCCTCTCTATCTACACATATATACATATATATGTATGAATATAGAAATGTACATACACCTTCATCGAAAACACATTCATTGAAAGTATATTCTGCGCAAGAAAAACTGAACGAAATACCAATTGATCGAAGACATATAACTTACTGTAAAGTGTATCGAAAGACGTATTTGTCTAAAAATATTAATGAAAATATATATATTCTGTAAAAACAAGAAAAAAACAAAACAAAACAAAACAATACAAAAATAAACACCCCTCCCCCAAAACGTAGAAATACATAAAAAAATTTATTCCAACTAATTCTTTTTTAAAATGATAAGAAATAATAATTGTTTTAAGACGAAATTTATTTTCAATTTATTTTCAGATTAGCTGTTTTATTAGAAATATAATTTCATCTCGAATAACTTTTTTTAAAGAACATATTGTCAATTTTAAATGATAAAAAGAAATTATATTTTTGAATGAAATATATTTTCAATTATGTTTTGTGTTAATGTGTTGTTGTTGTGTGTGTGTGTGTGTGAGTGTGTGTGCGTGCGTGCCTGCGTGTTTGTGTGTGTATGTTATATATAACGTTCAAAAATGAATATTTGGATGTCCTAATTTCTTTAATGGCCATAGCAATAAGAATCATTCCTAACATTAACACACGAGCACAACAAACTTTATGTTCTGAATATATTTGATTAGACCTTCTGAATAATTTGAGCAAATGGTAGAGAGGCGAGTCATCGGTGTAAAAAATTAAAAAAAACATGTTATAAAAATTTTTGTATCCACTTAATTCGTTTTTCTCAGTGCGGCTTGGGCACTGAAGCGAACACAGGCATTGGAGAAAATGAGAAGAGTATAGATTAATGAAATGACGGCAGAGAGGACAGGAGTAAAGGAATAAGGAGCGGAAAAAAGAGAAGAAAAGAGAAGCATAAAAGTTCAGAGTTCAACTTTTCGATCTTGTAGAAATAAGTCCATAAGTCCTTAGGTGCAATCTTGCGTAAATCCATGAAGGTTAAAGTCCTGATAGTATAAATATCCAGAAAAAAGGCAATCAGGGCTTTAACCCACGTGGATATATATATATATTTAAAGGGAATAATTAATAATTTTTCCCTTATGAGGTTTTTCACGCTGACTACTTGATAAATTCTTATAAAGATTTTATCCTATTTTTAAATTACACACACACACACACACACACACACACACACACACACATATATATATGAATTTCAATTAGGCAATTTATTTCTACAGCTGAGTGAACTGAAGGAATGCGAAGTAAAATGTCTTGCTTAAGAACACAACACACAGCTCGGTCCGGGAATCGAACTCGCTACCTCATGATTACGAGACCGACGCTCTAACCTATGAGTTATGCAGTTATGCGCCTTCACTATCTATCTATCTATCTATCTATCTATCTATCTATCTATCTATCTGTCTGTCTGTCTGTCTGTCTGTCTGTGTATCTATCTATCTTCCCATATACATATATATATATACACGTATACATACATATATACATATAGGTATATAATACTAATATGATGAAATAGTAGTAGTAGTAGTAGTAGTAGTAGTAGTAGTAGTAGTAGTAGTAGTAGTAGTAGTGGTGGTGGTGGTGGTGGTGGTAGTAGTAGTAGTAGTAAAAATAAGTATGTAAGTCAATCAGTAGAAGACAGAATAGGAAAGGAACGATGAACGTGTAGAAAGTAACGCCATCGGTCATCATAACAGCGACATATTTTGTCAAAAATTGAAAATGGCGATATCAATAGCTGCCTAGATTCTCGAATGATTCGTAGCCAATTATTTTGATCATTCAACTGTCTTCTCTCTATCCAGTAAACATTTCGCTTTGCTATCTTTCGCATCTCGCATAATTCTTTTTAGATTTTTTTTTTTCTTCTTTTCAATATTAGAAATGTAAGATTAATGGCTGTGATAATAATTTACCAATTCTTTTCATTCAGTTTCTAACTGTTAATATCTAAATCTTTACATCTGATGCGATCTGTTATTGTATGTATGTATGTATGTATGTATGTATGTATGTATGTATGTATGTATGTATGTGTGTGTATGTGTGTATGTATGTACGTAAATGTGTGTATAAGTATTCGTATTCACATATGCAAATATGTATGAGCGCGTGATGTATTCATATGTATGTACGTTGGCATGTATGTACATTTATTCGCTTGTACATGCATGTATGTATGCGTACATGAATGTATGTATGTTTGTATATATATATATATATATATATATATATATATATATATATAT
>NC_068997.1:10612154-10622337 GCF_001194135.2 Octopus bimaculoides
TATTAATTTCCAGTACCGCTGCCGTAGTCTCCTTTAGAGAGACTTAGAAATATTAATAACTCTATTTCTGAAAACCAGTGGATAGATTCCACTGAAATTAGATAAATAACCTTCGAGCAGATAGTCAGCAGCGCCGCCTGGCTATGGCTTGGCTGCTCTGCATTGACAAGGGGCAACACCCTGAAACTAGTCTGCAGATGCCAAACCAGCAGGGGGACACTGCTGACCTCCCCTGTTCGAAGGTTATAAAGGACACAGGTTTCGTGTGTCACATAGCTAGCTAGAGGCGATGGCTTCTTGGAGCTAATTCACGGCAGCTTTCGTCCTAATTTTGGGACTGCCATGTTGGCTTGGCGATAACTATATATATATATATATGCATGTATACATACATACATACATGTACATACTTACATATATATGTATATACACATGCATATATGGGTGCAGGACGTCAAAAAGCGTAAGCAACGAAAAAAAAAACGAGAACATGAATTACAAAAACATGGAAAACGAATTTTTTTTTGAACAACGAAAGGAAAACGAGACAGGCAACATGAAGAACAATCCCTTCATCAGTTGTCCACTGTTTTATCTACTCCGCATTTCGAGTCTTAGGACAAGATGTGTGTTCGTTAAAACAGTCGCTCCTGCAAAACAAATTAAATAAAATTTGGGATTTGCGGAGGGTCAAAGTTGGTAACAAAATCAGGACAGTTAGAACAAACGGTAAGGGCTGTTAAGCCATAACGAGGTGAACGCTGGAAACAATCTTTGACAGGAGACAAACAGAAATGCGTGCTATCCCTCGTAGCTGAACGAGAAGAAAGAAATTCGAGTCAGGAGAAGAAAAATGGCCGCTGGTCACGTGTGAGCAACGAGAGAGTGAAGGAGGAAGTGTGAGGGAGAGAGAGGGACAGATAGAGATCGGTGAAGGGGGAGGAGAAGAATCAGAGAAAGGGTGGGAGAGAAAAAAGAATATAGACAGAGGAAGAGAGAGAGGAATAGAGATAGTGATAGAATAGTGTCGCATCAGAGTTATCTATCGCCTGTATAACTTTACCATTTCTGTCACTCCCACATCCCTGTAATTCCGTCACTTCTGTCGCTCCACCGTCTCTGTTACACCATCGCTACTGTCACTCCGCTTCCAACCTGCCGCCATTACCACCTCTGACACAACACTAATACAACCTCTGTAACTCTTCTACCACTAGTACTGTCACTCTACTACAGCCCCAACCCCGCTCTGGTACCATACTACCACCGCTACCTTTGGCACTTTCTTACTGTCAATTGTGTCACTCTAGCGACTGATATTCCACTGCCTGAGTCATTCTACTGCCATTACTCCTTCGTCCAACTACTACTACTACTGCTACTGTCGTTCTACCATTACCACCTCTGTCAATATATCGCTCAGTGCACAATGAAAATTGAACTGTACACAACAAAAGAAAAACAGCTGAAGCGCTTTGTTTAAAATAGGCATTTGCTTTTGTAGGCTCATAGCAATAAATGGCTAAATATGCTGGTGTGTTAACAGAGCTGTATCCTAATGCTTAAAAGTAAAATGCAAATTTATGTTCTCATGAAATACACGCCAAAATGATCTAAACATTTTTAGGTGTTACATACCCGCAAAAATTTCAGTGTACATATGTTACGTAATGGATAAAATCGTTTTACCTATCATTACCTTTTTATGCACATAGACCATTAAAAGTTAGAGAACAGCGATTAGCAGTGCTGTTATTTGATAGCTTTACAATTTCGTTTCTATTTCATATAAAGATGTCCAACTTTTCTCATACTTATATATATTATCCAGATCAATGTACAAAAGATAATAAATATTTCCTATACTCGCATTCAGTAGTTGTACAAGAAGAAACATTCACATATGTGTATACATAGACATTAAAAGTGCGAAATTATTATATAGCAGAACTAATTTTGCTCGACGTAGAAAAATTAGAGATGCATAGGAGTGGCTGTGTGATAAGAAGCTTGCTTCCCAACCACATTGTTCTGGGTTCAGTCCCATTGCGTGGCACCTTGGGCAAGTGTCTTCCACTATAGCCTGGAGCCGACCAAAGCCTTGTGAGTGGATTTGGTAGACGGAAACTGAAAGAAGCCTGTCGTATATATACATATATATGTATGTGTGTATATATGTTTCGGTGTCTGTGTCCCCCACCCCCAACATCGCTTGACAACAGATGCTGGTGTGTTTACGTACCCGTCACTTAGCGGTTTGGCAAAAGAGACCGATAGAATAAGTCCTGGGGTCGATTTACTCGACCTGTGGCGGGCCTTGTGCGTAGAGCAGAAAAGAATATTTATTTTATTGACCCCCAGAAGGATGAAAAGCAAAGTCGACTTCGGAGGAATTTGAACTCAGAGCATAAAGACGGACAAAATGTCGTGCGCGCTAACGATTCTGCCAGCTCTCCGCCTTACATTTGTGAGAAATATCAGAATATATTCTACTCTTTCACTCTTTTACTTGATTCAGTCATTTGGCTGTGGCCATGTGAGTGACATTTGACCGAAAGAGATTTACAGAAGCGTATTGGATATATCATGTACATATGTGTGTATGTGTATTATTTCTTTACTACCCACAAGGGGCTACACACAGAGGGGACAAACAGGGACAGACAAACGGATTAAGTCGATTATATCGACCCCAGTGCGTAACTGGTACTTATTTAATCGACTCCGAAAAGATGAAAGGCAAAATCGACCTCGGCGGTATTTGAACTCAGAACGTAGCGGCAGACGAAATACCGCTAAGCATTTCGCCCGGCGTGCTAACGTTTCTGCCAGCTTTCCGTGTATGCGTGTGTGTATGTGTGAGTGTATGTGTGCACGCGCGTCTGCATAACCATTTGTATATGTAAAATCTTGTAATGTGTTAAAAAAAAGTAAAACTGACCTATGTGAAGGCGCTTGGTTTAATAGTTACTGTGTTGGACTCCAGGACGTAAGTTCGATAGCCGGACCAGTTGGCTCATCATGTTATTAAGCAAAACATTTTATTTCCTGTTAATCCACTTCACTCCGCTGAACATAAGTGCCAGCATCAGATTAAATGGAAGTTAACTTAGCGCCCACTCCAAGCAGGATTTTGTACTGTCAGTTACTTAACGTCACGGAAACCTGGATAATGCCTGGTTTATTGAACCTGTAAGCTCGATTCAAATGTAAACACTTTTAATTTCGTCTTAATACTAGTCAAGTACTGGATCGAGCTATCCGGGTTTTCTCTTCCTCAAAACTGTACTTGTGCTTAAATCAGAAATCGATACTGACTTCTTTTGTATTTATTTCATCAAAACATATCCCATAATATTATGGAATGTGCCAAATTTTCGTGTATGTTTCTATGGAAATTTACATACATTTCTTTAGTGTCGTTCCCGCGTATATACGAGGGGATCCTGATAAGTTCCTGGCTTTAAGAGTATCACAAAATGCCTGGCTGGAGGCCCAACTCTCCGAGTTCTTTTACAGGTTCTAGAAAAACTGAACGGTCGCTGCAATAGTGTGTGACTCTGAGAGGGGAATATGATGGATAAAATTATATTTAACTGATCCTTCTGTATTTTCTTTTACCTAAATCCAGGAACTTTTCAGCACCCCTCGTGTGTGTGTGTCTGTGTGTTTATGAAGATTTAATATTCGTTTCATACATATATTTATATTATGTTTGTGTATATTACTATAGGCAGAAGCACGCACACACGCACTCACACACACACACAACTATTACAGATATCAAATTCGCACATCTGTAAAAATATGTGTGAATATATGTGTGTGTATAATGCGTGTGAATGTATGAGAGTATATAATGCGTGTGAATGTATGTATATGCCTCATAACTATCTTCTCTACAGGCAGCAGATATAATAGATGCTAAAATCGTAATCTTTAACCGATCATTCCGATCGAATGGGTCTTCATTTCCGCTGGGTTCTTTTTTTCACGAAACTTCGTCGTTTATTGAATGGTCAGCATTGAAATCGACGCAAGAAGTATTAAAGAATCGCTTGGACGTACGAAGAATTTTACACTAATCTTAATGTAAAAGAAAAAATTCTTACGACAAGAGAAAACATACCAGATAATAATAATAATGAGGCGGCTGCTGTCGTTTCCCTTGACGAAAACTTCATTATACCGAAACACTATAGAATAATCCAAATCAGTTTTCTCTCACTTAAATGCCTGATCAGATTCAACTGGGAAGAACACACAATCTCCATCATTATTACGTAAATGAAGTTATCGAAATTCATCTGATGCAATGCACGGCTGGTTCGCAATGAGTTTGGTCGTGAGATTAACTCATTCCATTTCTCGAATGTAAGATGCAGCAGCTATCAAACCAGCAACAACAATAATATTAATAACAACAACAGCAACAACAGCTGACGCTTATCGGATAGTTATTTATTCCAATCAAAATCTTGCTTGATCATAATGAAGTAAATTTTGTTTTTCTCCGATTAATATAAATTATAACTGATGCATAATATTAAACAGTCTGTTAAACCCTTGCCGTTCTACGTTGGTTTTTAATTTGCTGTTTTTTCTTAATTTATTCAGATTTGCAACAAAATGAAGTTAAAGAGAAAATTGTACAAATATATTTTGGAATATTTATGCTTGCCATGTATATAAAAAAAAAATTATCTAAATATTCAAATATATCATTTTACACTCACAATGAAAAACATTAAAAACTAATAAATCGTGATTTCCAAATCTCCTCTCTCTCCTCCTTTCTCTCTCTTTCCCTCTCTTCTATGTGTATCGTCACTTTTATTTCTTCTCTCTCTGTAGCTATCTGTCGATTCTAGAACTCTCTTCATTGTTTGACCAATGTACATTCTGAGAGGAATTTGGTTTGTTTTTCTTTAGTCTTCTGAGTTTTTTCCGTTATAAGTTTTGGGTGTATGGAGTGGGGATGGGGGGTGGGGTGTATTTCGATAAATAGATTTCGATAAAATCAACTGAAATCAATAAAATCAAATTGAAATAAATACTGGGATTGACATGATGAATAAGGCACTTGAAGGCTGTGTCATACTATGACTGCATTCCTGGGAATGAAACCAGTAGATGAATTATATAAAAAAAAAAAAAAATGTGCGTAGGCGTATATTTGTTAGTGTGTGAGTGAGTATGTGTGTGTGAGTGAGAATGTGTGTGTGTGTTGTACAAATCGAAGAACTAGATGGACAGGTAAATACATATCCCAGACATCGGTACAATAAACAGAATCGATTCTTTGACCTTACCAAATAAGAGATATCATTTATCTTCAGATAATGAGCTTCACTTGACCTTTCCAAGAAAAGTCCAGTTTCGCTTTCCAACGGCTAGTGAAGTGAGACAAAGTAGAATATTGCTTTATTAATTAGTAGGCGCACTGACGGTGGCCATGACATTTACAGACCTTCCTAATCTTAAGAGATTAATGCAGTTGAAGTTTACCTTACATTTCTATACATTGACTCCTATGGGAGATAAACGTAGGAGCTGTCAAATCTCAATCATATCACTCTAAGACAGTGCTTCCCAAAGCAGGTGGTACCAACCCCTGGGAATAGGTAGAAACTGTTATATGGGTACAGAGAACGAAGTAGTGAGGCTGATAGCTGCATTTTTAATTTATCAGTTTTATTTTCATCCGGTAATATTGTTTTGACATAGGACGGCGAGATGTGCGGGGAGGGTAGTCGATACCAGCGACGTCAGTATTTGACAACTATTTAATCTTAATGATCCTGAAAGAATGAATGTTAAAGTTGTTTTCGGCGTGATTTGAAACCGGTACGTATGAAGTCGTAAGAAATACTGTATGGTTTTTTTCTTGATGCTGTTACAATTCTGTCAGCTCACTGCTCTTACTCTACGAGTTACACACAAACAAATATAGGTATTATATTATTTCAGCTATCAAGGCGGCGACCTGGCAGGAATCGTTAGCACTCAAGGCAAAACGTTTAGCGACATTTCGTCCGTCCTTACGTTCTGAGTTCAAATTCCGCCGAGGTCGACTTTGTTTTTTTATCGCTTTCGGGATCGATAAAACAAATACCAGTTAAGCACTAGGATCGATGTAATCGATTTATTCCTTTCCCCGAAATTACTGGCCTTGTGCCAAAATTTGAAACCAATATAGTCTTGACACATTTGCTTTGACATTCCAAGTCAGTAGCGTAGCTGAGAGGGGACGAGAAAAGGAGCAACTCTTTTATGGTGGCATCATTTTTGGGTCTGTTGTATAAGTCTGTTTAAACTGTGAAGAAATAAATTTGTAATGTATTTTTTGTTGGGAATCTGTTGGTACAATCTCCGGTCTGCACCAAGCGGTACAATACTGTAGCTACGTCACTGATTTAAGTTGTCTTTTAATGGTGATGAATAAACTTCTTTTATCATCGATCTAATTTCATTGAATTGTAACAAAGACATTGAAAAAAGTGTTAGTAAAACATGCGGGGAGGGGGCGGAGAATGATAATTAAAAGAAAAAAAAAAGAAAAGCCTGTGGTGGTCATCAAAGAGCATTTGGACAAATTTTTATCTGAGATACCGGATGAATCCATCTTGCTGCAGGAGGCACAAAGAATGGCAGTTCCATCCAACTCACTAATTCACACGAAAAGAAACCCAATAACACAAGAAGGCGGTGGGCGTTCTTTGGTCTACTTTCTGCGTCTCCTTATTGGCTGTCATTTTCAGTCACTTCATTGGTATATTTTCTCAGTGTTTATTTTATTTGAGCTTGTCGATGAGGAACTGTGTTTGTATTTCAATATTCTTCTTTGCGGTTGTATTATTGTTGCACTCATTTAGCCCAAGGTCAACTTTGACCAAAATACTGGATCAAAGCATTCAAGCTATGACTATCATGTCATTTTCCTGGGAGAAATGAACTCAGGATGTCATAATATGTTACACTCTTTTCTAAGACCGTAAGCTACGGCATGAGGTAATAGGGGTGTTATTTTTAGCAGGTTCAATCATTGGCTTGGTGATAACTTGGTCAGCATTTGTGTATATCTAAACTTTTGCGTAAGTGTGTGTGTGTGTGTGTGAGTGTATGTATTTGTGCGCGTGTACTACGATTGCATATGTTCGAGTAAACTATGCGTTCATTAAAGACACTTTGCAAGTGCATGAATATATATGTGTATATATATATATATATATATGTGTGTGTGTGTGTGTGTGTGTGTGTGTGTGTGTGTGTGTATGTATGTGTGTATGTGTGAGTGTGTAAGAATCAGTGTGTGTTTGTATGTAGGTGTGTTTGTTTACCGTTTTATATTTTGGTGAAGGCTTATGCTGGGATTAAATGATACTTTTGAAGTAACTGAAGCATTTAAACCACAGAGACAAACAACATATTGATTGGATGAAAATAAAAAAAAATAAAAAAATTAAATAGCACCAGATCATTTAAATACAGGTCACACATGAGAAGACCATCTTTTAATGTTGGATATCAACGAAATACGCTACAAGATGAATGAGAGTAAATATAAAAGGTTAATTGACTAAATAATCCTTTACTGGCAAATATTGTTGCAAGGGATTTTTGCTGTTACTGGCCACAAAACACGATGAAACAGAAAGAGAAGAAAAAAATGAGTATAGTAAACACAGGGAAAAGGAAATCTTTACGCTGTAATAAACCTCGGTACGGATTATGTTTGTTCCGAATTCTTTTTTTTACTCTGACAAAATCAGGACCGGTAGATCACGAACCAATCATAAACTGTTTTGTTTCTTCGAGCACTTTTAGTTTTTGTTAAAAAAAAATAAAGGATTTATTTTACCGTGAGTAATTCAGTATATCAGTGTTTAGAATGTTTTTTTTTTTTTAGTTATGGTCTCTAAATAAAACAAAAACACAATAAATATATACGCAAACATTAAATAGATGTATACAGAAGCATTACTTGCATTTCTTTCTTTTAGAAACACTTGTAAACGTATTACTTTCAAGTTCTGCCCACGCATAAACACACCTACACACATATAATGTCAAATCCGTAGCCGTTACGCATGAGCGAGTATTAAATGGCAACATGCGCCATTCTTTTGCTAATTGATTTTAGGCACCTATACATAGCCAATAAGTATAGGCATCCTCGTGCTTCTCCCACATTTTGAACCAACAGAACATCAAGGATATGACAAATGTACCAGTTACGTACTGGTTTCGATGTAATCTACTATCCCCTCCCCCAAATCTCAGGCCTTGCACCTATAGTAGAAAGAAGTATATGTGTTCGTACACACGGGTTAATCGACTTTTTAAGTTGCTGGATTTGTGTCAAAATTTGAAACAATTGTCTTGTATTAAACTCAATGTTGAAATATTACATATGTTCACCAAAGATGAGTTTTAGTTGGAAATATTTGTAAGTCTGTAAAATGGTGTTCAACGACTAATAGGAGTTCATTTCCCTTGGTTGACCACACTGTTAAAAGTTTGCTTCTCATTCTTGTTTTGGAGAGATTTTTCAGGTTTAAAATAATCGACTTTTACCTCGAAGTTTACAGTATATATGTATTTTACGGTCATAATATATAGAGTAAATGTATGAGAAATTATTATAAATATAAATTTATATACTTTGCTTCCTACGTACGTTTCACAGTTGTTGTTGCTTGAAACCTCTCCACTAGATACTTAACCAGAACGAATAATCAAGGGAACAACTTATTGCATTATGTTACAGGGATCAAATATCTGTTTAGCGCTCTTATGATTCGGTTTCTTACGTTAACAATAGTGTTCATCAGCAAGAAAAAACAATATTCAAAATTTCTCGTTCGTGTTGTGCACGCTGCAGTTATCGTAAAATATTGCCATCACAAAATAAAAACGAAGAGAAGCAAAACGGTTACGGTCGAATATACTAGAAATTTACTGGTAAGATTTTGGAGCATTAGAATTAATTCGATATTGAAAAGCAGGTTATTGGCCAGAGAAAGACTTCAACAGAAGTTTGCTCCCCACAACAAAAAGAAGCTTTCCATTAATTACATCAAATTTGCCGAGCATTATATTTAGAAAGATTATCTTATGGAACCTACTGAACAAAAGAAGATTACATTGTAGAAAGACATCACCAAAATGAGAGATCAAAGGTAGAAGAAAATCGCAACAATTCGTAATAGCTAGGACTAAGGTCGTTAACCGCTATTATTGTGAAGTAAATGATTAATTTGTGGAGAATGAACAAAGTATAGTCTTTATTCCTGCACAGCTCTACTCGACAGCTTATCTAACTAGATACACACATTTCGACTCAATCCAATATGTAATTCAAGAATGAAAAAAAATTCGATTTCATGTCTGATATCTTTCTCTTCTCCACCTCTATTTCCTTTCCTTTTCTCTATACAACCCCTCCCCCACTACTACGATAAACAAACACACGTCAATGATACAAAGCGTCGCCTGATCCAAGATGGAACCCTCGAACATGTGAGCGAAAACCCAGCAACGAACTACAAACCCACGCGTTGGTGTGTTTATGTCCCCGCATCATAGCAGTTCGGCTTTAAAAGCAGTACTGGGGGTCCATACATTCAACTAAAAATTCTTCAAGATGGTGCCTCAACATGACCGTAGTCTAATGACTTAAACCGAAGTCGACTTTGCCTCTCATCCTTTCGAGATCGATACATTTAGTACCAGTTGCGTACTGCCGTCGATCTAAGCGACTGGCCCCCCCTCCCTCAAAATTTTGGGCCTCGTACCTAGAGTAGTAAAGAACATAAAGATATCCGACTCAAGATATCCAACACAGCGGAACAGCAGGCTTTATATATGAGTTAACCTTCTCCCACAAGGATGACTTGACAAGGACCAAGAGTCGCTTATTCCGAGCGGGCTTACTGCACTATCAGACACCAACCCTTGTATTATATATATATATATATATATATATATATATATATATATATACGTAACCAAAATGGAGAGGAACACCATTCCTACATGGAATCGGCTTGAAAAATTAAGATATCAAAATATTTTTCGTAACACGAAACCAATGGTAGCTTAATATACAAATAAAGAAATTTTATCCACCAGTACGGTGTTGAGCACTCGTTCTCATTGTTCGATATATATACTTATATAA
>NC_068997.1:10622483-10623339 GCF_001194135.2 Octopus bimaculoides
ACACACACACACACACACACACACACACACACACACACACACACACACACACACACACACACACATATATATATCTGTATGTCCATACGTATGTATATACACATAGTATTATAGTCAAGTTAAAACAACATACTCTGAAACGAATACCTACTCTGGAAAAATAAAGCCATTAGGTTTTCTCATGCATATTATGAGCAAATTTATTGAGTCTGCAAATCAAAACGTAACATCATGAATTTGGATGTAAACACGACTGAAGCACATTCTAATCAGCCTATAATAATAAAAATATAAAAGCGATTTTATTTGTTTTTATGTTTTTGAAATGGCATAGTTCAGATGTTTACCTTTCAATCTAACACAAACAAATAAATCAAATAAAAACTTAGCTGTGTCAGATCAATAAAATATAATACCGTATCACTACTTTACAATACCACAAGTGTTTGTGTGTGTGTGCGTGTGTGCGCGAGTATTTGTATGACTGTGTGTGTGTGTGTGTGTATACACACACACACACACACACACACATATATATATATATATAACTTTTATAAGTAATATTCTAAAAGAAATATTCTAAAAGAATATATAACTGAACTTATGTTGAGTGCTCAATTATCTTGAGCAAATAAATGTGTATATATGTGTTTTTATATCATTAATAAATTCGTAGAACTCATCAATAATATATTCAGGAAAACAATATTTAATATTTTGAAAGATATACATCCAACATAACATGGTAACATAATAAATTTAAAAGTTTAAAACATAAATATACGGAATATAAATATGAATACATATAAAAATCTAAAAATAGATATATATATGTTTAAATATATATGCGTATAAA
>NC_068997.1:10624383-10625681 GCF_001194135.2 Octopus bimaculoides
TATATATATATATAGTGTAATACAAAAGTATTGCTAACCAGTAAAACAAAGCACCATGAGGTTAAAGTATAAATAGGCGTTCATAATAATAATATTATTATTATTATTATTATTATTATTATTATTATTATTATTATTATTATTATTATTGCGTGAGGGAGCAGTACATGCCATCAAAGTGATACGGGGGTACAAATATACAAAGCTCAATATACTGATCATGACTACCCGTCTGATAAGGGTACAACAGGCACATGCATCACAATTATATGTGCGAGATATGGTGATCTCATATCAAGAAAGACAGATGGGGTCCATTTTGAATTTTCTTCATGTCGAGTAGCTCATCCCGCTCAAAAGATCCCTGAATTAAGTTTCTTTAAGGATGATGAACAAAACATTCATATTTGCAGAGGTGAATTTATTCACACCCCAAAGAATTCTTCACAGCATAGCTATCTATGATGCTCCCCCACTACTTCTGTTCGTGGTCATAGATTCACATATCGTAAGCCACTAAGGGACATGCTCAACTGGTTGAGGTTAAGCAACTGACAAGCAAATCTGTGTTATTAAGCAGAATATTTGCTGTAGCCCATCTTCTATGCCAAGACAAAACATGCACGTGATTATTATTATTATCTGTGTTACATTTCCTATTTTGTTATAATAGTACGCAAAAATATTTGCCAATAAAGGATTGATTTGTCAATTAACCTTTCCAATTTACTCTCCTTCCACTTAAAAATGTATTTCAGTTATCTCTGATACGTATAACGAAGATGGTCTTCATATGTGTGACCCGCATTTAAGTGACCTCGGGCTATTTCTTTTTCGTATGTTTTTAATATATTGATTCAACTAACACTTTGTTAGTGTCTCGCTTGCTGAAAGCTTCAAATTAATTCAAAAGTATCGTTAATAACTATTGTATATACAAATATATATACATGCAATATATATATGTATGTATATATACACATATAGATTCATATATATATGCACATATTTAGATTCACGCACACACATACTAGCATATGCTTATGTATATTCATATACACACACACACACATATATATATATACATACATACATACATATATATACAAACATATACACATACACATAAATGTACATATATAAATATATATATATATAGACATATGTATATGTATATTCATATATATAAACATCTATCTATCTATCTATCTATCTATCTGAATATATAAATGTGTATATATATATATATACAAATATATATATATATATATATATATATATATATATATATATATATA
>NC_068997.1:10625899-10626629 GCF_001194135.2 Octopus bimaculoides
ATGAACATATTTTAACATATATTTACGGACGCACACAATGAGTAAGTTTAAGTTTTAAAAACGAGGAAAAGAAACCAGACGAAATGATAAAAACAAAAAAAAAACAACCCGATACAGAACAAAAGAAAGAAAAAAAAACAGGCATTTGACGTCGTTTCAACGTGGTTTGATGGGGAAGAATAAATAAAAAAGAAAAAAGTAACTAAGATTCGCAAGTCTGAAAAATCTTGTCGGTGAACAAACAATTCACAATAGTAAAGTTTTCAACACTTCATTGCATACACACACGCGCGCGTCCGCGTGCAAACATAGGAACACGCACAGGTACATACATATACACACACCAGTATATACATATGAGTAGAAATTCGTTGCTATCATCGGCAAACAATGTTTAGGCATCAGATCACTTGAGATTAGTTAAAACATGCTTGTGACGTATTTCGACTTCTCCACCGCGGAGAAACATTTCTATGGTAAAAGGTGTAAAAACACCATGTTTGTCCAGTGCTGCCCCCTTTCGGATTTCCAGACGCTCGGGTAGTCTAATAATGCAAATCAGTGTATGTTTTTGGTTGTGTTTTAAAGCTACGGCAATAAAATTGTCCAGAGTTACCTCACTTCGGTATTTCCTATTGATAATGGCTAGAAAAGCTAGAAACACAGCGTCTGGGAATCCGAAAGTGGGCAGCACTGGATAGATATGATATTTTTAGTTTTTCAATTTACC
>NC_068997.1:10627699-10628383 GCF_001194135.2 Octopus bimaculoides
GAGATGTAGGCTGATGTAAAAGAAAAGGTGAGAGCGAGAGAATATAATCGATTCTTAGATTTAATACTATAAGAGAGAGAGAGAGAAAGAAAATAATAATGATTAAAATTGAACCAAGGAAAAGTAATGGAAGCAGAGGGAAATAAACAGATAAATCATAGAATACTCATGGGGGTGAGTGGCAAATAGAATAAAGAATAATAACAGAAGAGAAAAGAATATAAAAGAATATAATATGTCTAAGTGAGTGATTTTTGCACGATTGAGAACGTGTATAAATGAGAAGGAATGAAAGAAAGAAAGAAAGAAAGAAAGAAAGCAAGAAAGAGGATACATGAAAAGGTCAGGGGGAGAATGGAAGGAAAAGTATGCGAAAATTATCTGAGAGTTGTGGTATTGAAAGAAAGCTGGAAGGAAGAAGACTGAACGGTTGTTAATCTTTTATTTTTTACTCGTTTCAGTTATTTGACTGAGGCCATGTTGCAGCACCGCCTTGAAGAATTGTCGAATGAATCGATTCCAAGACCTTTTTTTTTTCTTCAAAGCCTGGTACTTAAAGTTACTGGGACGTAAATACACCAATACCGGTTGTCAAGCAGTGGGGAGGGACACACACACAAATACACATACACACGTACTCCTATCTATCTATCTATCTATCTATCTATCTATCTATCTATCTAT
>NC_068997.1:10628483-10628974 GCF_001194135.2 Octopus bimaculoides
CACACACACACACACACACACATATATATATATGTGTGTGTATATATATAAGTACGTATTTATGTGTGTATGTGTTATTATACTCAGCTCTATTGTAAATACATGATGAAACAAAAGGCCATTTCACATGTGACGTTAGCTGGATGTGCATCGCGGGAATTCTATAGCTACTTGTTTTTATCATTATTACTGTTGTTGTTGTTGTTATTTTCTTTTTTTTTTTATCCGAGTCACTTTTATTATTTCATTTCCTATTTAGCTTTTCTTTCCTATTTAGTTTGGTTTCAATCTCGCTCGCTGGAGAAAGGATAATATAAAATGAGATTATATATATGTGTGTGTGTGTGTGTGTGTGTGTGTGTGTGTGTCTGTGTGTGTGTGTACGTACTGGAAGTAAGATCCAGATGTAACCTTACGCAACATCCAATCAGATGTTCGTGTATTAAATTGTTGTTGCTGCTGTTCTTGTTACCATTTCCTCCTCCTCCTCC
>NC_068997.1:10629610-10630915 GCF_001194135.2 Octopus bimaculoides
TATATATATATATATACGTACATGTATATATATATATATTTATATATGTATACATACATATATATGTATGTGTGTGTGTATATATATATATATGTATGTATATTTATAATGTTGATTTCTCGTTCGTGAACAGCGATCAACGTTATACAACCAGAAATGGGCGGTCAATAATGGGGATATACTGAAACGGTACTCACGCCATTTCGCAATGATGTGAACCAATAAAGGACAAGGTAATTCGCTTCAACCAAAAAATGAGGATGGCAGCTTGTTTATTAGAAGAAAATGAAAAACCCGAAAAAAGTAAAGAAGAATCAAAATGAGACAAGAAGTTTTTAATTCTGTTTCGTATTGGCAAGTAGGTTTCTAATTCTCCCTTGAAACCAACGCTTTCGGCTAGTTTATTAATGTTGAAAAGCTTCCGTTTTCTTGCACACACTCATGCATACATTCACGTACATATAATGACACGCAATCAAATTGTCACACACTCCTTTACACTCCCCGCCCCACACGAAATTCCCTCCGTCTGCCTATTTTTCGTATCGTATTTTGGGAACAATATCATAGGTGGTGAATGTTATGCAACGCTGTCAATCCCCCAGTTGAATACATTTACCACGGTGCAAGTGTCAAAGGATTGTCTGCAGAACAAATATGGCTAGGGACATCGTTTGCAAAATGCAGGTTTATTGGTTATATCGCCAGTGATTACATCTCTTCATCTTTCACCGATATGCACCACCGAATAACACTTACACATTTCATGCGTTTATCAATTCTGTTGAATAAAATATTTCATTTCAAGTTGTTATAGTCTACTCATCAGAAACGATTACCTTCCGTAGGTGGACGAGGTTAATCCTGCAACCTTTGGTAGGTGGGCGAGATTAACCCTGCAACAGTCAGGCCTCTCTTTCAAAGTGGTCTTGTGCTTACAGCGACTTGAAAGTCACGGAAATAAGGAATAAGAAGAGAGACATACGTTTATCTCAAACACTCTTACAATAAGCAAAGAAGAAAACAATTGTGTATGTGTGTGAGTGTGTGAGGTGTCTATGTAGCTGAATCAATGAGCTAGAGGTAGCAGCCGTATCTTTCTTCAAATCGTACCTCGCTACTTAAAAAAAAGAAGAATATTTCATGTTACTCAAGAAGCTTAAGATGAAAATTTTCTCCCGAGATTAGCTGCGCAGCGGAAAGGCGTCGCCTGTCTGAGTGCAGTCGATCGTGGCGTTGAATATGATTTTACATGAACATATTTTTGTACGACATTATATATAGTGTAGAAAGTTTTATATGTAT
>NC_068997.1:10631428-10633312 GCF_001194135.2 Octopus bimaculoides
GGAGGATCGATCGCGGTTTCGATTCCCAGACCGGGCGTTTTGAGTGTTTATTGAGCGAAAACACCTAAGCTCCACGAGGCTCCGGCAGGGGCTGGTGGCGACCCCTGTTGTACTCTTTCGCCCCAAATTTCTCTCACTCTTTCTTCCTGTTTCTTGAGTAACGCTGCGATGGACTGGCATCCCGTTCACCTGGTAGGGAAAACATACGTTATAGAAACCGGGAAACTGGGCCCATAAGCCTGGGCTAGGCTTTGAAAGGGCGCAAAAAAAAAAATCGTCTTACAGATTTTCACACGAGGAGTTTCACTACCCATATCCTTGCCTTCTTAGCAGACCCCTCAGAGAGGAGACTCATAAATGTCACCGTTGATTTCATAGTTATCCAGTAATTTAAATGTCTCTATAAATAAGAGTTTACTTGTTTAACGTCAGAAATCAAACTACACTTCTTGTACATATGTTTAAGAATTAAGTGTATGTCATATGGAACAAGTTACAAAACACCCTGTATTTTATTACTATAGGTGAAACTATTTTAAGCAAATAGTTTGCCAAGTTCGTTTCAGCTTAGCTGTCATATTTGTGATTTGGATCAACAAAGGACATTAAAGTGAATACTAAATAGAATGTCGTAAATATTTGCAGGGCATCATATGTCAAATATATTGATGTTTAACATATCAGATTTACGGCGGCGCTGTTATATGACACATTTTGAAATAGCAGTACTTCAGAGATATTGGGAGGAAACAAAAAAAATTGAGCGAGAGAAAGAGTGACAAAAGAAAACAGATCGATCGGGGGTGAAAGAGAGGATAGACAGAGGAAAAGAAACTCAGGAGAAAAGGTGATTTAGTTAGATCAGGGAACGTGGACAGAGATACAGAAATAAACAAATACACAGGCAAGTGGAATAAACTTCAAAGAGATCGTATGTAAATAAATTCACCCAGACACATATACACACACACACGCACACGCGCATAGGAACACACACAGAAGTCAGATTTAAAGATACAAATGCAAAAGGAGAAATAGTTTCCATACATAGTACATGCATGCATGTATATATATATATATATATATATATATATATGTATATAGTATAAATATATATATATACTGAACTACAAAGGAAACGTCGCACAATAAAAAATTATTTGTTGCACACACGATATTGAGATTATATGGATTTCTATCATATTTCTCGGTAATTTGTCATGAGGAAGATGTCACTGACCAACAACACCACTCTCTTATGAAAATACAAAGATTAGGGTTCGAACTCGATCACTCTTCGTGAACATGGTAGTGCTCGTGGACGCATCTTTATGAAAAGCATGATGCACATGCAAAACGTTGACTCATTGGGTATAAAAGGCACCCAAATTTACCAACCTGTCATTTATTTTCCGAACGCAGCAAGCATGCCAAGACTGATTTAAAATCAGAGGGAACTAGCCACCGGACGTCTCCATGTTGGTAAACATCCATGGCTCATTGCCAATGATTTGAACTGCTATATTCGGACAATTGAGCGGCTGAGGGAACGAAACGACGCCGCAAACAGCACGGATGATCGTCCACGCAGTGGCCGACCGATGGTTGCAACGGCACGTCAAGACCGCCATTTGCACTGACAGCACTTGCAGGGCCGATTCCGGTTCACTGCCCGCTGAGATCTTTCAATCTGTATTGTCGATGTCCGGCTAGGGGTTATATCCTCACAGATCAACATCAGCAGGCAAGTTTGCAGTTGGCTAAAAAAACGTCAGAACTGGCGATATTAGCTGTGGATGACTGTACTTATTCCACGTCCTCGCGTTGTTGTTTTTTCGTGTTTTTTCTTGCTTGTTCATGTTTCAATTGACTTGTATATATATA
>NC_068997.1:10638975-10643753 GCF_001194135.2 Octopus bimaculoides
CTACACACACACCACATATGTACATATGTTGCACTTCCGTTATCGGTAGAATCAACATGCTATACAAATCTGCCATCTTACTGTAGCTCTAAGACATACAACTATTAGTAGGTCTTTTGTATATATATATATATATATATATATATAAACATGTGTGTTTATGTCTGTTATTGTACAAAAAATTGCGCGAAAATAGAGACAAAAGAGAAAAGCAATATTCAGTATGACTTGTAGAGTTTTATCCTGTTTATTGTTTCTGACGACAGAGAATTTTGAAGTGAGTATCACCAATAAGATATACAGCTTCTTCCATAAAAACATGGCGGTGATAGTGGTGGTGACGCAACATACTCTTGTATTTTTCATGTGAATGGGTTGGTTTTTGCTTCGTCGTTAGAGGACATAAGAACACAAAAATAAAATCTGAACAAATAAAATGACGAAAAGGATGCTTTGCGCACTCATTTATCTTACGCTTTGACACGTTATTTTTACATACGTTCATATATGCATACACACTTACATTCTCTCACAAGGACATATGTTGAATTAATAACTAAAATCCGGTTGGATGTAAGACTTCTTAGAAAGATGCATATCAAAAAAGAACAAGATATAACGAGAAAATAAGACAAGAAAATAAAAAAGAATGGCAAAATGATATTCTATGTAGGTGCTAGAACAATGAACTGAATTGAATGGTTGAGGCATAAAGAAGAAATGGTAAAAACCGATGGATGTTATAATGCGATATAGGTGATAAAAATGTTTTTTTTCTTTATCCAATGATATAAAATATGTAGCAAAATATGTGATAACAAATCATATATTTAAAAACATATACAATTTTAAGATCATAGTAAAATGAATAAAAAATGAAATAAAACATAGATTGAAAACGAAACTGATTTTAAAAACAATGAAGGTAAACTAAAGCAAAATGAGTAAAAAAATTACTGAAGATGACGCAAGGAAATAAAAACAGAGTAACAAGGATTGGCGTTAGTAGAATTTTCATGTAATGGAGAAAGAAGTAAAAAATAAAGCAAGGAGGTGTTGCTTGACTGGATGTGTTTTAAGTGAACGTGACAAGGTTTCTTCAGAGAAGAGTCTAAGTAAGATAATAAAGGTAGCTTTAAAGATTCAGTGTTTTTTTTTATAGAGCAAAAAAAAACAAAACAAAAACAGAAATGATATTATGCGTTAAGGCAGTTTATAACGATATGAATAAAGAAACATAGGTACCCCAAAAATATTCCTTTCTTTTTTAATCTTCCTCTCATATATGTTTTAAATTTTTTTCTTTAATTGTTTCATATTTTAAAACTTATATGATGTTAGGCACTTTGACAACAATGCAAAGAGTTTATGCATCCACATACATGCAAAATACAACATTACTATAACGGTTTTCCTATTAGAAGAAAATTGAGAGGACTTTAAAGAATTATATTTTCGGGGTAATTTATTTGCTTGTGGATGCGGGGCCCTCTCGTCTCCCAACGATCATGCTCTACGGAGAACTTACAATCGAATGAAGACACGGAGAAGTTCCGAAATTCCGTTTTAAAGATCAGCTCAAACAGACCTTGGCTCAAGCCAACATTCAACCATCCTCATGTGAACAGATTGCCATGGATAGGACAGCCTGGAGGACTGCTATCCGCAATGGAGCCAGCTCCTCCGAGCAGAACAGATAACAAAATGAGGAGGCAAAATGCGGGAGAAGAAAGGGGCATCTTCAACATCTTCGACCTGCACCGACCATCCCGTGCGAATTCTGTCCACGACTCTTTCCTCACCGACTTGAACTCCAAAGTCACTTTCAACACAAACATCAGCCGAGGAGACTGGATGGAAACTGCTGAACCCAAAGCAAAAAATAAACAAAAATTTAAGAATGTTTTCTTTATCAAAATATATCTGTCGTAGTATAAAATAGTCTTTCTTGAATGAACAATGAAGTTCATCTTTGAATTTGTGACTGGTACGATTCAACCAGCAAAATTGTGGGTAGCTAAAAGAAGAGGTTCGGAATTAAATCGGCAATATAACTAATTATATTGGATATATATCTGCATTTTCTCTTTATCCGAGACCAGAATTGGTGTTATTGCAAAGAGATAAGTGAGAAGCTATTTTCAGTTTAAGAATAATTCCAACTAGTATATTCAGCTACTATCTGATTTAGCAATGTAAATCAATCTGTTGCAACAGTTGTTCATAAAACTGAGTTGGAGGTTTTTAAAAGTAAAGTAAGTGTTTTGCAATGCTAGAAATTCAGCGTTGTAATCAATATTTATCTACAAATTCATTAAATATTAACAATATAACTATCGAAAAATATCTCAGAGGAACGTTGTACATATTAAAAAAAATATAGCTCATATAAAGTTTCACCTATGGGAATGAAAGACTTAGATTAACTTAATATTACCCATGTAATTAGTAGACAAATTATTGGTTGAGGAGTGATTAAAATCTAAAATGGAAATCAACATGCAAGGGAAATATCTCCGTTAATATTTGTTCGCTGAGAAGTTTGGAAAGTACACGCTATGCAGATGGAAGTGTATTTGCTCTACAAAAGCCAGCTAGTGAATTTATCATCTGTTTTGGTATTATTAGACGTCTTAAGCTTAAAATATGGCAATCAGCTAACAAGAACAAGAGTGATAAAATGGAAATTGAGGAAGATAGGGACACTTGCTGTTTAGAGATTCTTAAAAAGCTATTAAAGGAAGATCTTTGTCAATTAATTGCGTAGACAATCTACGTTAATCAAATATCATTTTATTTACTTTATTAGTCATGCATATGAAACCCAGTCATATCTGTATTTTGTATGCAGAATGCTTCAGTGAAGTAATTTCCTTCAGAGGTGTTGTTCATATTCATGACGAGCGTGATTACCTCCCTTGCATTGCTATTTTACTCTCAAATTATTGCCCAACGAATGAAATATGCCCCAAGGAAGAGAACATCGAAATAGGTCAATTGCTTCCACTAGTTTGTTTTATAGACCAAATCTATTTTCCTCTGCTTAGTCTATATTTTATGAAAATTTCAGTTAATTTGATTTATTGGAAGTATTTTCCTCCTTGTTTGTGGATTTCAAATACTTTTAAAATATTCCGTGAGATGCTGTCAAACTCTCCTTGGTTATATTTGCTTTACTGTTGGTATACTTCAAAATACCAGTTTTATTTCACGTTTGTATAAAACAATGATCATTGCATATACACAGGTATACGTACCTGGTACTACCTGGAGAACCGCTTGCCAAACAATCTCTTCTTGCTCTTACGTCGGAAAATTATTTTGGTATTTGTGTAGCACACCGTTTTGTGTTTTCTCTCTCTCTTTCATAATAATTACTTTCATTCATAATGTTTATTTGTTATTATGATTTAATCACTGCTATTTCTTGTCTAAACAATTCCCATTCAGATTGATAGCATTCCGTCTTTCTGTTTTCTGTCTACGGCTTTGTTGCCTAGCAACTCAGAAGTATGTGATGAATTTAACGTCGCACTCGGTTTCTTCCGGTTCAATTTGAATCATACCTATTTTGCCAATTTTCTCTTCTTCATTTAATTCTAATTGAGTTTCAACAATTTTCATGAAAATTAAAGATTTCTAAAGATTTTACATTCTTTAAATTTATTTTTTGTTGGGTCTGGTACTATCTGGACTGTTATAAACCATAATGGAATTTATGTTGCTTGTACAGTAGTGTTCTGTCTTTATGTTGGCCGAATTTCCATGACGTTGGCTCAGTGCGTTTAGGACGATGCACATAAGGAATTGCAAGAAGAAAGGAAAGAATAATTCAGAATATGTTTTACTTTTAAAGCACCGGTGTTTTTCATCAATGTGCTCATTTTTTGCCGATATTCGTCATGGAAAGATATACGTCATGGAAAGCGTCGGGTGTTTTCATCAACTAGCAGTATAGCCCGGCTTTACCCTGGATTAAGTTATGATTATTAAGCAAATCAAGCTCTTTATTTCAAACCAAACTAAGTAGCATCGACGTCAAATTTGAGCGAAATTGTAGCCAATTTTAGTGGGAAATCCTATAAGGAATCGGTTTATCGATTTTTTAAATCCTGATTACATGGAAAACCCCATAAGGAATCAGTGTATTGATTTTTCACCCCAAATATGAATTAACCGAACACAGCATTGCTGATTCAAAAACATCTATTACACACAGTTACACTTTCTATATTTTCATCCACCTACCAACTTAAGCATATGTGTGTATGTGTTGTGTTAATGTACTTGGGCTTGTGCATGAGCATGAAACGAGCACTATATAATACTAAGTTTGAACCCACTTTAGTTAGGCATCAAATGTGAAAAGCCCACTTAAAGAACGAAGAAAATAGTCAATAATATATATGTGAAAATATAGCAAGCTGAAGGAAATTGATATCACATGATATAATATAATGACTAAGATGAGGCAAAAGATATATACAAAATGTAATTATCGTTGTTGAAATAGTTTCTCTGAATTATAAAGCACAGTACTCGGCTTTTTAATTAACATAGACGAAACAGTTTGTTATTGCAAAACGTGGAACGGTTATATACGTATACATGCACATATGCACACATTATATATGTACCCTATACTATGTATGTATGTATGCATATGTGTGCATAATATGTATATATATATACATACATATCTATATCCATATATAGTATATATATGTATATATATATATATATATATGTATATATATGTATATATACATATATATATA
>NC_068997.1:10644120-10646507 GCF_001194135.2 Octopus bimaculoides
TATATATATATATATACATATATATATATATGCATAGATATATATATGTATATATATACATATATATATACATATATATATGTATATATATATATATCTATATGTATATATATATGCATATATATATACATATATATGTACATATGTATGTACATACATGTATATATATACATATATATGTACATATATATATTCATATATATATGCATATATGTATTTATATATATGTATACACACACACACGCACTCATATATATATATATATATATATATATATATATATATATATATACACACATACAAACATATATTTATGCACATTTAACCATAAAGATGAGCTACAGCAAATATTCTGCTTAAAACTACAGATTTGCTTGTCAGTTGTTTGACCTTAACCAGTTGAGCATGTCCTTTGGTGGCTGACGATATGTGCATCTCTGGTCATGAGCAGAAGTAGTGGGGGAACATCATAGCCATGTGTTGAGAGGAATTCTTTGGGGTTTGAATAATTCACCTTTGGAAACATAGGTGTTTTGCTCAACATCCTTAAACAAACCTTATTCAGGGATCTTTTGAGCGGGATGGGCTACTCGACCTGAAGAAAATTCTAACTGGGCCCCACCTTCGAGGTCATGTGCTGTTTATCTTGATATGAGATCACCATGTCGTGCACATATAGTTGTGATGCATGTGCCTGGTGTACCCTTAATAGACGGGTAGTCATGATGGGTACACTGGGCTTCGTATATTTTACCCCAGTGTCACTTTGATGGCATGCACTGCTCTCTCACTCAATAATAATAATAATAATATTTATAATAATAATAATAATAATAATAATGATAATAATAATAATAATAATAATAATAATAATAATATATGGCTCTAAGCACCAAACTGTGAATTACGAGTGTGCAGAGTATTACAGAATAATCAATTCTCAACATAATTAAAAATAATACCAATATCACAACGTTTATATATTAAGAGAAACAATGGTGCACATTAGTGTTTGAATTTGAATCATGTAACCCAACACATACAAAACGTAACATTCCGCACTATGCAGTCGGGAAAATGTGTACCGTTGTTGATGATGTAAACATCGTTAAAGAACAGCGTGCAGAAATAAAAGGATTTCTACTTTGAAAAAATATTTACTACTATTTATCCAGAATAGATTAGAACATTTAAAATGAATAGCTACAGAACAACTTCGAGTAATCTAAGAAAGACTGGGTATAAGTTTTAGTGAAACACTATCCACATAATTAGAATATATTTTTAAAGCTACTAAATCAAATTTGTAGTTATCAGACAAGTAAAATAGGATTTAATAAGCAAACCCTGCTTCAAAGGAAACGTTAACCGAAAAATTTGAAACAACTGTTGACAAAGCTTGATTATAACAACAGTGATAAAAACTTCAAAGTATGTACGTGCAATGACAATGTTAATTTACACAGGCTGCTAAGGTAGTGAACTGGCACGCTGGATAAATGCTTGGCGACATTTCGTCGGTCCTTGCGTTCTGAGTTCAAATTCCGCGCAGGTCGACATTGTCTTTCATTCTACTGGGGTCAGTAGGATAAGTACCAGTTGAACACTGGAGGTCAATTTAATCTACTTATATCCTCCCACTGGACTGCTGATCATTATATCTGTATAAAGACCGGAATACAAATATTTACAAATGGAAATATTTGTGTTCCGGATTTACAAATGTAAATAAACAACAACAACAACAACAGCAAAAACCACAACAACATCAATAACAACAATGAAAACAATACCTACACCAGCAGCAGCAGCAGCAGCCCCACCACCACCACAAGCAGCCCTAACAACAACCACTACAACGACAGTAACACCGGTAGCACCTTCTATACCCTAACAACAAATCATAGGACATGATGAAGATCTACCCCCACAGACTTACCATTCTACCCCACAGACTTACCATCCCATCACAAACTGACAGTTAGACAGAGACAAAGATTTCGTTAGCTAGAAATAGACTCTGACACATCTTAGACCGATATAACAAAACCACTGAAAAAATTATGAGTGGGAAACCCACCAATTCAGTTTATCTGTTGCCAAAGGCCTACAAAAACTGAAAGGGCGTATTGAGAAGGGGTGATTAGTGTGCTTTCTTACGGAAAAGTCTGGCAGACTGTCGATAGACAACCCACAGAACTATGTCCAGACCATGCAACAACAGTAGTATGAGAGAAATTGCACGACGGGAAAATGAAAGAGTGGAAAAACGTCTTAATGCACAGATGGGAATATTGTGTAATATACTCCAGCGCAATAAATGAACTGAACAAATTTTCCAAGCATATATATATATATATATATATATATATATATATATATATATA
>NC_068997.1:10649557-10658030 GCF_001194135.2 Octopus bimaculoides
ATATATATATATATATATATACATACATATATGAAGGCGGTGAGCTGGCAGAATCACTAACAAGCCGGTCAAAATGCTTTGCGGTATTTCATCCGTCTTCAGGTTCTGAATGAATGAATGAATGCATTCATGTGTGTATATCATTATCAATTTTATTTCAAGATTTCTTACCAATAAAAAAATAGTCAGTTTCTGATATAGATCCAAGGCTCCTTCATAGGAATTTCAACATTAACAGGGTAATTTTGCATGTATTTATATGGGCAATTTGTATGCATGTATGTATGTATTTCGTTCATTTCCCTGCATTACAATTCTACTGGATCTTTCCATCCTTGACACATCTGTTAAGAAATAAACGAAAACAGAATATGACATTTTTTATGTATTCAGAAATACTTAAAATGATTTCTACAGCTATCGTGCAAATTTCAACAACTTTGTGCCGTTAATGATATTATTTGAGTTTTTATTACGCGACAAAAATCTTTTCATACTTGGTCTCGTGTTTGTTGGGTTACGAAAAAACATACCTGTGACACAATTACCGACAACAAAACTATAAAAATGCGTTTAAATATGGCTACATGATATATTTCAGGCACAAGCGGTTATAATAGCTTCTAGACACATAAATTACTATCAGATACATTAAATAAAGCAGGAGCTTATATACCATAACTCGGCCCGATAGAAATAGTAGCTAAAACTGTCTCAAACGCTATCATAAAAAATTCCCCAAACACTTAAAACGTGCGAACAACAATTGGATTGCATAGTCCTTGCTATGCTGCATTTGAGTAAAAGTTAAAATTTTTACGAAAAGGACATTTGATCATAGGTCCAGCCTTAGAGGTAGACAACAGCAATAACATTCAAATATAGATGACGCAGTTGCAGTAAAACGGAATGAGTATCGGGTTTTATTATAAGTCATAGAAAAACGTAAAAGAAAATACGGCAGGTCATGTCTGGAACAGGCTTTTGATCTCAGGTTTGTCTGACCTCGTGCCAAACAATTCAAAATGCAACGACAGTATATTACTCTCCTCAAACCAATTATTCTTTTTATCGATTTTTTTTTATTGAAATTAATTTCTTTTTGAAAGAAATTAAAACACATGTAGTTGGTTTGGCCCAAGTACTTATTGTATGCAGTTATTATATGTCATTAGACATTTTCTTTCTTGGAATTGGATCTCGAAGTCCTACTATATCGAGCGGGTCATGCACTTGTATAATCAGATGTTGTCTTACAAAATGGTTTCTATGCAGCTACAGCAATCGTTTCTGTCCGTGGTTGGAATGAGTCATTAAAAGATCTTTGTTCTTATGCCTACACTTTAACACTACATCTTTCGTTTTGTTGAGAATATCAAATATAGGTATAATATAATTGTACTTCTCGGTCACCCAAAAGAGATGTCTCTTTCACTGTTAACCTAAGATATTGCGATTTCAAGTTCGGAATAGCTTACTGTAGAATTACCCAATCGTTTTCAACAAAGAAATGTATGGCTATATTGAGGTAGGTGTTTTTATTGTATCCATTTCGGCCCACCCGGGTTCATATGAGGTGTTTGTCAGTGAATCGACACATCAGAGTATTACTGATGCTGCTTTCTGGTGGCCGGTCTGATTTGTTCCTAACAGTGTATTTAGTTTTATTACTTGCAAGGTGGCAATGTTTTCCCCATAGCTATATTGATCTAATCAGGTGGTTTAGCAAAGTATGCCTGTTCCCAGATAATTTATAAGGTTGGATAAAGTAAGATTGTGACCATTAATTAGGATTCCAGTGAGGAATTCACCACTAATAATGACATCGATATCGATGTAATAACAGGCATCAAGAAGTCTCTCATGTTCTTTGATGATTTCTTCATATGGAAGAAAGAAAGTGATGAGCGAAAACAAATATAAGTCATTACCGAAGTCGATTAGGTCAAAATAACCAGGCTTAGCCCTTGTACCACTGTGGCTAATGGAGATTATTCAAGGGCGATTAAATATATCTCTCCGATGATAGGTATGAAACAGAGGAGTTTGAAATTTAAAGAGAAAGACAGAGAAAGAGAAAGAGAGAGAGAGAGAGAGAGAGAGAGAGAGAGAGAGAGAGAGAGAGGGAGAGAGAAATACTGATACAGGGAGAGCAAATGCGCTCGACGGAGTTTATATGTTTGTAAAGAGTATTAGTGACCTAAGTTAGAGGAATTCATTGCAGCCAGGAATCGAAGTCAATTCACAAAGATTGATCGGGATCTTACTTTCTGCAATCACAGAATTCATTTTATTCAGTTCTATGACATGATTAATTGAGATTAATTATTTTGTGAGCAGATAACTAAACATCATCTTGGCATTCATGAAATCTGTTTCACATGAAACACTCACATCACCTGATTTATCAAGAAAATCGACCTTCAGGCGAATCATTTCTTGAGTTGCAATTGGATGTGGTTTTTTACTTGTCAGTTTTAGAATAGCTACACTTTGGACATTTTCTATTTCCTTTTCCTTTATTTTTTTTACTAGTTATCTTATACCTTGGTAACATTTTTGATGTTTAAATCTCTTGCGTGTGTCAAATTGATAGCGATAATTTTTATTCCATATGTTTTGGTTAATATTTTTATATTTTGCTTAATAATCACCGTTTCAACATCTTAGCACTTTCTTTCAGTTGACAGCAGCATGAATTTTGCATTGCAGTATGACGACCACCTTCTTTGTACAATACACTATGTCACTAATGTTTCTATATGGGGCGACATTGTTACCCAAAGAATTATTGTGGAAATGTGGGCTAAACGTATTACAGTCTATAGATACACACCCTGTACCTTTCTGAATTTAAATTCATATTAACCTTCTCAGCCGATAAAATAAACAACATAGCATATAATAGTCACAATTTAAACTAGTAAATTACTTCAATGCAAATTTTGGTCTTTTGCGGATTGGACAAATGTATTATTGCTTAATGACTTTTAGTCAGCCATTAGTTATGACACTTTTCTAATGACTGTTTGATGTGGATATCTAAATCTGACACAAAAAATGTGTTGAAAAAGTATTAAGAAAGTGCGTAATTGATATTGTCGACTTCGTTCTCGTAAAGAACTTCGTTTCATGAATACTGGTTTATGATCGAAGTTTAATCCTTCGCGTATATATATATATATATATATATATATATATACATCTGTGTGTGTGTGTGGGTGTGGGTGTGTATGCGTTACATGACACAGGTACGAAAAAAATTCAGGACTCTGCGTTTCTGTGCTAACAGTGCAAGGAATTTTGCACTTCATCAGCTTATGTAAGTTTAATGTATGCTTTCAAAATGCTTAACAAGGGAGCGAACACCATCTTCAGGCTTCTGCATAACTTTGTTTCTGTCTAACTAATGTCACTGAAAAGATAATGGTCAGCGTGTGGTTATTCAAGGAAACCTCTTCCCAAGATGCTTCACAGCGAAATGATCCTAGAACCGTTATTTAACCGTTGAGACATGACTGCTCTCCTACTTGGCCATTAACGACGTACTTAGGGGTGAAACAGATCCAAGGAAATAATGAAGATAGGCCACCGTGGCAAGACCAAGTATATTACTCTATTGCAATATTAATTGACTCTGTTCACACTTACCTGACTGTTTCGTAAATGACAAAAGCGGTTTTAAAGAAGACTGCTTAGTTTTGATTTACTCCCCGGCCTTCATTGGTGTCCTGGTGGAATTTTGAACCCAAACCCCGGGTTATCATTTCTAAGGTATGTTTTTATGTTGTTGTTGTTGTTGTTATTATTATTATTTATTTATTCAAGGCACTGCCTGGAATTGAACTCGGAATCTTGGGGTTAGTAGCCCGCGCTCTTAACCATTACGCTATATGCCCGTGGGCATATCTATACTATACTAGTATAGTATAGTATAGTATAGAATAGTATAGTATAGTATAGTAGTTTAGTAGAGTTTGCGAGAAAGAGAAAAAGAATATTGAGAGAGGAGTGAAGGAATACTGAGAACAGAAAAAGTAACAGAGGAGTCAAAAGAAATAAACAGTTATAAGTTCATAGCCATTTAGAATTATTAATGTTAGGGAAGTAAGCATTTGACAAGGACTCGAAACCAAAGCGTAACTGATGGTAGGGAGCATGTCTTCTACTATTACAGTATTCATCCTATTCCTTTCAACCAAATGATTAATTGACTTAGGATTATGTAGGCAGATACCTAAACATCACTTTGGCATTCACGAAATCTATTTCATAGAAACGCTGTTTCAACTAATTTATCAATTTTGTGTAAAATGTCCGTGCTTAAGCATTCTTTTTTTTCTTACATCAACAAATCAACCTTTAGGCGAATAATTTCATGAGTTTAAATTGTATTTTCATTTTCATTTATTATTTATCTTTATTTTTCAGACAGTTTCTATTTTCAATATTTTCTACTTCTTGTTTTTCGTTGTTATCTTATAGCCTGGTAACATATTTAATGTTTAAATCTCTTGCGTGAGTCAAATTGACAGTGAATAATCTTTTTTGTTTTGGTTAATATTTTTTAATGTTTATTTTAAAATCACCGTTTCAACTTGTTACAACTTTTCTTCATTTGACAGCAACATGAAATTTTATATTTCAAAATTTCAAATAAGACGCGCGGTGCTTTATGTGATAGCGGATAAGACTGAATAAGACTTAGGAGATTTGAGGCTACAAAAAGCTTTCGATTCCCGGGGATTACCACTTCATTTAGATTGCTCATGACTTTCGGAAATGTATAAATGAGACAATATGTCATTATCTATTTCCGTCTAAGATATAATGCATTTGTGATAGTTAATCAAATATATATATCAATGTTTTTTATAGAATAGAAGGGCATACCTAAAATGAAGAATGTTAAAAAAGCTAAACATGTCTAGAGTTGTCTCCTATATTTCCGAAGTGATTAGAATATTTACAGTAATGTGCTTTCATCGTCATATATGTGTATTTTAGGTTTCGGAATTACATCACAGCATTAGATGTAGACTATCTATCTATCTATCTATTTATCTATCTATCTATCTATCTATCTATCTATCTATCTATCTATCTATCTATCTATCTATCTATCTATCTATATGTCTGTCTGTCTGTCTGTTCTTCTTTCTTTCAACATGTTTGCCTGTATGAGGATATATGCATGTCCGTCTGTATAAGTTTAGTTAGATGAAATGTGATATCGTGATAATCTTGTTTCAATACCATTAACTAGAAAAATAAACGAACTTGTATTAAACTTGAATCGAAGACGACTCTCAATGCTGATTGTGCAGGAGACCAGAACTTGATTAACCGTAATACTTACAAACATGTACATTGAGTTAATGATATCTATTTTAATTTTGAAAACCGCTCACTTACATTCTGACATCACGGTAGTTCTATGTGCATAAAATATTATAACATCATACTTTTGTTATTGCAATGCTACATCTTTAACTTCTTAAATATAGTAAACCGTCGCCATATCATGTTTCACCTATCGTGGTTTTTTATTTAGGCTTACGTCGATTCCTCGGTGGTGTTGTTAGGCATTTATAATAAAATAAATATATACAATTTATAAAAATAATTAAAAGAAAATACAGTACAGTACTGTTTCAACTTTGTGGATTTTCACCTATCGCGGGAGGTTTTGGAACGTAACTCCCGCGATAGTCGAGGGATTATTGTACATCGTATTAATTCGCTGGAATATGGAATATCGCGCTTTGCTTTTTTTCTCTTCCTACACTTTGCGATCTGAGTTCTAGTGTCGCCGAAGTCAACTTACCTTTTCTTTTCGGAATTGATAAAAAGTTTGCCAATCATGGGCTGTGGATTGCTAGAAATTTTAGAAGTCAAGAAAAGTTCTTTGTGGTAGTTGTTATATCTTTTTAAATTCTAACAGCAACACCTGCAACAAAACTTGTAACAAGATTGGCCTAAGTCGGCGACCTTTCCTTACGTTAAACATCAATGGCATGAAGAAGAGTGTATGTATGGATAACTGCCTGGGCCCACCAAAAATATCTTATACAGCCCTGCACGTACATGTGCAAAGGTACAATCAACTTTGACCGTCGAAGGCTCTAACTTCATGATGGCGACTTCTGTTAATAATCTTGTAATGGCATGTATGAAAGTTACATGTCTCTCAAGATTTGATAAGGAATTTTGATTATGTAATTTGCATTAAATAACTAATAATGATTCTTAAGGAAACATACGTAATATGGTGTTATTAAATATTTTATAAACGAACTTCCATACTTTGTTTTGTTACACACACACATACACGCACACACACACACGCACATATAAAATGCTGAGTCACTGTGATGTACACACTAATGTAAACACCATTGTGAAATAGATACACACATGGTTACGTTTTGCTTGTTATTTCACAACACATAACATCCATCGCTTACTGTAGGTGTATTTCATGTCAGAGAATAATTGCCGAGATCATTTTGTTTCTAACATGAAGTAATACAAAAATGAAAATAGATATTTGAGAATGTTCTGTAAAGAATGAAATTCAATCAAGAGCAATGTTGTTTTCGAACAAAGGATCAAGTAAGGCTTAGTTAAAGAATTCCAGATTAATAAACGAGAAGGGTTATCGCAATGTAGGCAAGTAAATTTATTCAAATGGAAATAGACAGATAAGAGTCAGTGTTAGTAACCTTACAAGAGATAAAATGAATATTATGGTAAGTCAAATCTTAAATCCATTAAATGAAGAAAAATAAATACCTGCCAGAAGATAGTTTTGTATTTGAATTACTATGGAGGAGAGAAAAACAAATTACTCAGGCTTAAAGTAAAGTGACGATTATTTCAAACATAATGTTTGGATGAATTGAATTATGCATACGTTAATATGAATCATTAGATTTCAAGTTTACAAAATCTCTAGCGAAATAGAATTTCCCTTAACTAAAATATGAGATTTTTGGTGCTTCCTGCTAAATATATGTTAAATTTGAACACTAACTAAGACTGAAAATTGTAGTTTATGTGGGTTTAGAAGAATGGAATCTGTTTCACGGACAATTTGAGAGAAGCTTCACACTATTCTCCATGCTTTTGCACGTGTATTTTATAAATAGTAATAGAATTTTGATTTTGTCTAATTTTCATACTCTGGCTGCACGAAAGGTTTGGGAATTTATGCGAAAAATAATGTAATAACTCTTAATTTTCCATTTGTAATGGGTGCATATTTATATTGTCAACCTAAAGATGGTTACAGTCACAAAGGACACGCATGAAAGCGAATCAGAAGAGGTAGACCAGTGCAGACTATTTTCTAATTATTATACATTTTTGGATGTCTTTTCATTAAGTCATTTGTAGATACATCTATGCAGCGTTTAGTTTTTTTACATTTACATTTTGCTCATTTTTAGATTAATCCTAAAACGTTTTAAATTATGAACTTCTAACATTAGGACAATAGCACTGATTTTAGCGGGAAAAGAAAAAATGTTGATTAAATCGATTGCCAAACTTACTTGTTACTTATCCTTGACGTTTGGAAATGAAAAACAAAGCTGACTCAACAAAATCTGAACGCCAAAATATACAGAAACATAACTAAATGTTTTCAAGGTATTTTTATGCGGTGCTTTACCTGTTCTGCAGGTAAACCACTCCAGGAAAGGTTTTAATATATTCAAAATATATTAACATAAACACAAGCACATACGTTTCGAAAATGAAATATATAGATCCCAGTATCGAAAATTCTCAATCAGTTCGCGAGATAAAAAATCTGCTTCGGCTAGAGTTGAAGTCAGAACCTAAATCGTATGGAAATTCTATTCGCTGCTAAACCAATTCCACGACTCAACATCCTAAAGAAATTTTATCAGATTAAAAGCATATTTATTCAAAACACCATGTGATAAAGTAGATATTACATAAACTTTATTTGAGCAACCTTGCATTTACAAACGAAATACACGGCTGTCAAATGGTCCGGTTCATTTAGTTGTATGTAATGTATGGTAGGAAGAAGTCACTGCTCCAGGCAATTGTGGCGTTATAAATTTGTTTAGCTCACAATGCAGAGTTCACCTTTTCTGTATTTGTGTGCATGTGTATGATTGTGTGTGTGTGTGTATTTGTGTGTTTGAGAAGTTGACAGATAGATAAATAAAGATAGGAAGACAGAGAGAGAGAGAGAGAGAGAGAGAGAGAGAGAGAGAGAGAGAGAGAGAGAGAGAGAGAGAGAGAGAGAGAGAGAGAGAGAGAGAGAAGAGGACAGATAACTGGAATATTAACATATGTCAGCATAACTGTGTCTAGCTGGAAGGTACAGCAAACTGGACGAAGTCTTGTTTAAGAAGCTCACTTCGCATGCATATATATGTATATATATGCATGTATATGTATGTATATATATGTATATATATATATATATATATAT
>NC_068997.1:10658633-10663780 GCF_001194135.2 Octopus bimaculoides
TATGTATGTATGTATATATATGTGTGTATGTATGTATGTATGTATATATATGTGTGTATGTATGTATGTATGTATATATATGTGTGTGTATGTATGTATATATATGTGTGTGTATATGTATGTGTGTACATGTGTGTGTCTGTGGAGAGTGTTTATGTGCGTATTTCTTTTTCACCAATCTGTTCCCACAGCATAATGAAACTAAGATAAAATAAATAATATACATCATGCAGAAATAGTCACAGAACTTAGTTGAAACTTTTCCAGTATGAAAAGAAATCTCAAACGTAAATTAAGAAAGTTGAATTGTATTAGGCTGATGCTCTTTTGTAAAGAACTGTTTGAAAATGCCGAGTTAAAAGAAAATGTATTGGACAAGCTAATTAAATTTTCCTGATTTTATGATTTTCTGAAGTCGCAATAAATGAATCAATAGCAAACCAAGGCAACTATACTAGTTTTAGAAAGTTCGTATCTTGTCAGTAGAATTAAATGATTGCGGTGGTTAGTATACATATTTCATTTTCAATGGCGCCGATTTCAAGGAGATAGCTTTGTACATGAAATGAAATATTAGCCGAAATGAAACAAATGTAACTCTTACTCTATGATACTCAATTCTAAATAGGGAAACCAAGATTTCAATGGAACCATTGTTAAAAATGTCCCCTTGATAAATAGATTTTAGTAAAACTGAAGACAGTAATGGTAAATTCTGCTAGTTTAATAGCTGTCTCGGTTATGCCATAAACAGGGTTACAAGAGTAACATTTATCAGTGAAATTGTTGCACTTTGTTAGTGTTAACTATATGAAAAGTACAGTTAACCTAGCTGCAAACAGACAGCAGAAATATTCCACCAACAAAGATACAAAAATCACTACATAACTTTCAAGGAAAGAATGCAAAGTTAATTCTGGTGGAATTAACTTCAGAAGGCTGAGAAACATAATTAAGTATCCCAAGGTATTTTGGTGAGACGTTCTGTCGATTTTGTAATTCACCTTTTTTAGCCAAAGGATTATATTGATTTTTAGATTTAGCTTAAGAAAATGAATTTACTGAAAGAAAATTTTAGAAGAAGGAGCCCATTTGTGGGTTTTGTAGATTAGCGTGACAGACACAGCCGAAAGTTTTACTAACACGAGAGCAACAGCACTGCTTTCAAAAAATTCTTTGATTGTTATAGGAGAGTTGGTTTTCAGAGAGCTGGGAAAAGTGGGAGAATCATGAAAAGTTGTGAGTTCTGGCTTATCGAAGATGATGAATATAGGGAAGGGTGAAGTGAGACATATGTCCTCGAAGCAAAGATAATACATGGTTAATCCAAGACAATGAGAATAAATAAGCGTTATATTTCACAGAGTAATCTGAATGCTAAAGGGTTAAGGCGATGAGCTGGCAGATTCGTTAGTAGGCTGGGCAAAGTGTTTAGTGGCATTTCTTACGACTTTATGCTCTGAATTCAAATGTTAGCGGAGTCAACTTTACCTTTCATCCTTTCAAGGTAGATAAAATAAGCACCAGTTGAGCACCAGGGTCGATATAATCGACGTACCCTCTCCCTCGAAATTGTTGGCCATGTACCAAAACTTGTAACCGAAATAAGAAATAGTTCTTCGCATGAACGAAGAATCGCTGTTAAAATTATTTTAGGTTTTTCGTTATAACTTACCCACCCCCAGTGACAGTAATACCGGACTCTTGTAGGCTTAAAGCCAAGGCACTACTCAGTTTTAGTTGAATATACTGGAACTATGTGAAAGGAATTGCCTTGCTCAAGATAACTACTTACCAGCATAGACTCTATTACCTAACGATCGTTATAACAATATCCCAGTCACTAAGTTGCGTTCTTTAATCGGTGGAGAAACGTATTTTGCTATTTTCACACTGTGGGCCAGTTCTGAATATTTGCAAAAGAGCAAAGTCAAAGTATCTAAGTACCTAAGAAGTAGTTGGAGGTGTTAATCTTTGTAACGGATTAAGTCTATCATTGAAAAACGAGTATAGTTTATCCAAGGGGCTTCTGTGTTCTTTGCTGCTACTCAGTTTCACTGACACAGTTTGGTTCGATCTAAAGTTATGAAAAAAACATTTCCCCTAAAGCGTTGTACTGAAGGATCTCACTGCGGAACCATGTGATTGCTAAATAGCGAATGAGAGCAAATCTGATCGATATTCAAAGAAATTGGTTTTACTATAGGCAATTAAGGTATGTTCCAAAGTTGCTTAGCAAAAATGGTGAACTGTTTGTAACACTTTAAAATTTTCACAAGCATGATTAAAAGAAAAAAAAAATTATAAGAATATTTCTTTTAATGGAAACTTGTCATTAGTGAAATATAAATCTTCAGCTGAAAAAGAACGCACTTGAGAGGAAAAATACCCCGTAGGAAACCATACGAAGTGTAATAAATTCCAACAAAACTATTAGAAAATTAGAATTAATTAAAATATTGAAATGAAAATGAAGATATTGCTTTGGGAATTTGCACAAGTGAATATATAAAATCTAGTAATTTTTAATCCATAAATCACCACTAATTTCACGAATCTTTCTATGTCAAAAACAAAACATCTATACATCATAACTAAACAGAAATGTGAACTGAAAGTATCATTTGGATGAGCGCATGTAAACACTATTTATTTCTTTCGTGTTTCGTTATTAGTATCCTGATTTGCTTCTGTGCATTAAACGTAGGCAAACTTTTAATTTTCTTTAGGAAAATTATTGTTTCAGCAATAATTATATGCTAATTCATTAAAAGATTTTCATATTACAATATTTCATTTCTTATAATTTTTAAAATCGCTATAACATAAATAGTGTGCATTTGTTTTCTTTCTAATTATCCTTTTGATTAGTAAATATTTCAACGAATTCTATCCGATACTCTAACGACTCAATAATCAGCCAAGTGATTGCATCTTGTTGAAGATGGCGTAAACGTTCGGTTAAATTACAACACAAATTGTTTTGCAAAAAGGTAAGTTCCCACGTGAGATCTCATCATAACCTAATTGATTCCTTTAAGCAATGGTTTTACAACACAATCTTCTGTAGCATAAACGCAAAACAGTTGAAGGTTATCTTTTATATTTCGCTTGTTTCAGTTATTAGACTGCAGCCAAGCTGGGCAGCGCCTTGATGAGTCTTAGCTGGACGAATCAACTCCAGTACTTATTTTCTGAAGCCTGGCACTTTGTTCATTATTTTTTACCGAACAGCTAATTTACGGAGACGTAAACACACCAACACCAGTTGTCAAGCATAGCTGGGGACAAACATAGACAAAAGACATATCGCACACACACACACACATGCATAAACGACGGGCTTCTTTCAGTTTCTGCCTACCAAATCTCTCACAAGGCTTTTGTCTGCCCTGGCCTATAGCAGAAGATACTTGCCCAAGGTGCGACGCCGTGGCGTGGGACTGAACCTGGAACCATGTGATTAGGAACCAAACTTCTTAACATACAACCGTGAATAGTCCGGTACTTCCGACGTTTCTTCTGTAGAAATAGTAGAAAATTTACCCTTCTTAAGTTAATTTTCTATTTTATTCCACGTAACATTTTCAATCGCATTGATCGAGTCATTTTGAATTCTCTTTGAGGAGACCCGAGGAAACAGAAATTATTTCTAGATGGCATACCTTTTTTTTCTATTATAATTTCTGATTAAATGTAAGTTATTTATAAATTCCAGCCATCATTGAATGCTTCGGATTCAAATGACTCCGAAATGATAATTCATGGTAACCTACAAAGAAAACTACATCAGCCAATTCCTGCGAAATGGCTCTACTTCGATAAACTACTTTGTTATGCTGCTATATACTCTATCCTTTTTCTAACACATCAAATTGTAAATCTATGCAAATATTGCTAAACGTTTTAAGAATTTTGTATGTCTTTGAGGGCATTCATATTTTAGCATGGCCTTATGTAGATTATTTAAATCGTTATAACCTTTGTCAATCCGAACAGTTTTTTTTTCCTAAACAAAATGGTAAGCAGTACTAGCAAAAGAAATTATTTTGCTTAGCACGTGAAGTTAACCATTTTTCTATCTCAAATATATTAGAAAATATCTAATACATTTCTTGCAAGAGCCTTGCAAATTAGACAATTTGTTTTTTGTATATCGTAATCTATAATTATATGTTACCCTAAAATGACTTTGTTCTGAAAAAATATCTTTCTAAAGGTTTTGTGGAACATACATTCTAGTGATTCGGAATAATATTTCGAAAGTTTAAAAAATATACGAGAAGCAAATAAAAGTGGCAGCGCACAAGCGCCATATTGTTCGGCTGAGTGTCTCCGTGTGTCTGTGTGTGAAGTTATTTGCGTGTGATCGACGTCATGAACATTTTTGTGCGGGTGTGTGTGAATGATTTAGTGTGCATGTGTATATTTTCCGCGAATTGAAACGAGGTGCACTAAAAGTCAACTTGAGTTAAACGGAAGATAAACTAAGTAAACCAGCAGAGTTTATTTGTTAAAGACAGCAACGAAAGGAAAAATAACACTATTTTTTAATCGAGCAGAATATAAAATCTTTTGTGTTTACTGCAGAGAGAAGGAGCTACGTGCATTTTCAGATGTGTATGCCATTCGACGATATCTTACGGAAATATAAATGACGTCATTATGGAGAATTTTTTTCTGTGGCCGCCACACTAATGCAATATATTTGTTGTTTCTAAGATGAAAGAACATCATTGCACAGTAGAATAGAGAAAGTTCCTTCCTTAGATCTCTCACACAAATTAACTAATTCCATTTCCAATGAATTTCACTACTCTTCAACCTACTTAGTGAAAATTACTGCTTTGAATTAGTTTTTGGATTTTGAAAGGGTCATGGAGTGCATAACTTGCATGCCTGGAATAATGGAGATGACAAACACACACACACACGTGCACGCGCACACACACATACACACTCACACACACATACACACTCACACACACTCATACTTATGTATATTTATATAGTATTTATAATTCTATTCGAGACGTATATATATATATATATATATATATATATATATATATGTGTGTGTGTGTGTGTGTGTGTGTGTGTATATATATATATTTATATATCAATTGTACATATATATGTATATGTAT
>NC_068997.1:10664066-10665264 GCF_001194135.2 Octopus bimaculoides
ATATATATATATATATATATACATAAATCAAAGGTAGAAAATAGAACAAAGGGAAATCATATTTATATGTGTGTATATATATTTGTATATATATGCTTGTATGTATAAATATATGTATATATATACACACACACATACGTATGCCTATATATGTGTGTTCTTTGTGTGTATGCGTGAATTTGGATCTATATATATGCATGTATGGTTGATGCGCTATTATAACGGTTTAGCATGGGCATCCGGTCTTTCTATGAACTGAATACTGAATTACCGACTTATTCAAGTAGCAGAGTTAGTTCAGTATAAATACAGGCACGTGTTCATTGACGTAATTCGCAAATGGAATCAACCTGATAAGAATCACAGACACAGTTTCTCCGACAAGCTTCAGTACAGCTTCCTTCTTTTCAATTGAACATCAAATATTTCGGTCGAGCGAAGCTATGGTAAAAACACTTGGTCAAAATGCCTCACATTAGTATCGAATGTGAGACCTCATGTTTGTGACGTTGTGACGTGAACATATTAACCTCGTCGTCATGCATGCGTTTGTGAAAACGATGGACATTCACACATATGCAGACGTGACAGGCAATATAAAGAACAATCCCTTCATCAGTTGTCCCCTGTTTTATCTACTCCGCATTTCGAACGTTAGGACAAGATGCATCTTCATCAAAACAGTCGTTCCAGCAAAGAAAACTAAACAAAACTTTGGGATTTGCGGAGGGTTAAAGTGATAACAAAAACAGGACAGTAAAAACAAGCCATAACGAGTTGAAGTGGTGAATGCTAGAGAAACAAGACAGGAGAAGGAAAAAATACGTGTTGTCTCTTGTAGCGTAAGGAGGAGAAAGAAAGGTAGCCGCTGGTCAAGTGTGAGCAACAAGAGAGTCAAGGAGGAAGAGTGAGTGGGAGAGAGGGACAGATAGGGAATGGTGAAGGGGAGGAGAAGAATTAGAGAAAGGGTGGGAGAGAAAGAAGAAAGAAAGAAAGAAAGAAAGAAATAAGAAGAAGAAGAAGAAGAAGAAGAAGAAGAAGAAGAAGAAGAAGAAGAAGAAGAAGAAGAAGAAGGGAGGGAGAATAGAGATAGTGATAGGATAGTGATATAAGTGTCGCATCGGAATTATTAAGATAAAACTTACTTGGAAATGGATGCGTGGCGTTCGATCATATAATAATATAAATAATATATATA
>NC_068997.1:10665381-10670345 GCF_001194135.2 Octopus bimaculoides
TATATATATATATATATATATATATGCATATATACATACATATATGCCATATATGTCAGGCCCGATTGGAAAAAGAAGTGTTCACTTTTTGGGACCCTAATCGAGAAAAGAATTATCTCGTTAGTGACGTTCTAGTTTAGATACCTCAAAATGGTCATAATTTCATTGGTTATTCAGCCAAGACATGCATCAGTCACTTAATCGCTGATGCAATTCTACAGAGAAGAACTAATCATATGCCATGGAACCAAAGGTGTGTGAAATATCGATGTGATATTAATCCCAATAATGTTGTTGGTAGCGTGCTTAGTGATCACCTTAACACGAGCAGAAAATATGCTTTTGTTTTTTGTTTCACATTGTTCGGTATTTCTAGATTTCTGTCAATTTACCTTGGTTCCGTTCTGTGAGAAGATTGATATTGAGGACAAGTAGTGTTGGATCGTTACACGACTTTTAATAGAACTCAATAACAATCCATAAAAAAAAGCAGGTTCTGAGAAATCCAATGCGTCAGCAAAAACTCATTACTGAAATCCATGAATTCGGAGAAGTTTGCACGCCATAGCAGATAAGAACTCTAAAGATTCGATCAAAAAATTTTCTTCAGTGCTAAGATAAATATTAAAAGAAATTCATTATCTGAGCAACAGATTTACTAGAATCACCAGTATTTCCCCCTCAACACGACCTATGAACTTATTTAAAATTTCTCTGTCTATTTCTTTTGCTAACCAGTTTAAACATCTAATTGTGTTTGTATTAGCCCTATGCGCTTGTCCAGAAATAAATATTGTAAATCTGTTTCCTTGTTAAGAGATAAATATAGTATTTTCATGTGTTACGCGTGTTTAATGAGATAAAAAAAAAAAAAAATTTTTTTAGTGTAACATGTGTTCGAGTCTTTAAAGATGTAATTAATTTCTTGGCAGAATAAAAATGAGAATTTTCCTATTTTGTTATGCAAATGACTAAGGAAATATTGTATGCGTATCACATATCGACTGTTTAGAAATTAGAATGTTATGTACATAGAGTAAAAGAAATCGATTTTCATATCAGATGATTATCTTCCTACTGCTCCATGTGGTGCTGATTTGGTGAGACGAAGAAAAGACATATAGGCCACTATTATCGCTTGTCACTACCATACGTGTGTATGTGCAAGTACTTGTAAATATATACATTCATGCGAATATACTATGAATACACGTATATACATATATCACATCACACTACGTAGTGGATGCATTTGTAATCGAGGAACAGGGGATTGCTACAAAATATCTAATACACAGAAGAGTCAATGAAGCCTTTGAAACCCCAAGATGCAACGGAAATGTAGATTATCTACTGCCCAAGAATATCATCTAGGCAGTAACTCCCAATGCAATACGACGCTGTGGTAAAAAAACAATATACAATGCTATCCGAAGAAAGGGACAGACCAGGAATAAATATAGAAACCTTGCTTTTGAGTATACACATAACTATCAACATGATGAAATTGGAATAAACAAGAGGAAACGGTGGGTGTAACTGTTTTGCGTTAAATGTTCAGAGGAGACTTCAGACTTAAGATGCTATTGTTGAGAGAGGAGACAACGCACACATGGGCCAGAAGTTGTTGTGTGTTTAAGAAGGAGCCTTTGCTACTTGGTGGCGTAGTCTTTATTCGGATGTGGTCAATGGTATCTTTCTCAGATGAATATGTATAACTTGTCATCAGAGAGTTTCTAGCATTGTTGATGGTACATTCATTGTTCCTATCAATCTCTTAAATCAACATTCAATTTAAAGTGTGAGACGGCTGATGATGTTATTCTTATTTAGCCAGAATGTGAGCGATGTTTATGAAGAATTAACTTGAAGGAAAAGAAAGACAAATCTTCTTAGAGTCTTCGTAATTCTTAATCCTCTGATAAACGGGTGAGAAGTCGATCTGAATACAGATATTTTGCGACATATCTTTTTTTACGGTTCATTGAAGAAGAAGAACGGAAAATACGTATGACCTAAGCAGGCCTGGAGAAATGAGTATGGTTTATATTCAGATAGAAAATCTGCAGCTGGACATCTGTAGAAAAATAAAGAAACTGGACTGTAAAGGAATTCAATGAAGTTGACATTCTGGGTATGTAGGAAAGGGAATGGTGCTTTGTGTAGGCCGTTGGTTATGCGACTAGACACAATAATGATGATGCAAGAGGGGAGACCGGTGTACTGGTTAGGCCTGAGTAGAAGTGGTATGTAACAACTTAGTTCATAGAAGTAACGCATATGTTTATTAGAGATTTTAGTGTGTTGGCGAAGGAGTCTTAACCTATCAGGTTGTCTTCGTTTTGGATGGTAAGAATGATGTTAGTCTGCAGAACACAGTAGGTGAAAACTATGTTAAGCTTTCAAAATAAGGCTTTATTTGATTAATTTATTTATTTAAGAAAAGTGAATTAAAGATTTATGGAACGGAAAATATGGTCAGTTTAAAAGATGGTAAAATAAATGGTGACTATCAAAAGACATTGAATATTTGTTTCCTATGAGGCAAATAATTTATTAGATTTTATCAAAAACTGTAAAACATAAAAAGATGAAATTTGAATTGAAACAATTAATCTCGTTTAAAAGTTTAAGATTGAATCTGAAATTCTACTGGATTCAATATATTTTAAGCTCTAAGAGTAAAATAATATGACCAGTAGGATGAAAACATTGAAAACAAGAATTACGTTAGGTATTGGTTATGTTATTTCAGCAATTTCGGAACTTTCAGAAGCGGCTTTATTGACAAAAATAACAACCTCTCAATTCCGGTAGCAATGTATATTGACTAACAATCCGATAATTACATTGAATTAGATTGAATAATAATTTCAGTTAGAATAGGGAATCGGCTACAGTATACAGCTTATAGTAAATGCATTGCAATTAAACCGATCTCTCATCAATTTAGAAAAACATTCACAAACCTGTGGGTCTTGTAATGAATTTAAGGATAAATTGACTATCGATTAGTGAATGGTAGCAACTGTGAAAACAGAACAAACCAGATATCGATGCACGAAAATATTTTCTTTTCAGTTGAAATAGAGATAGCGTAGTTTTGATCAATACCTCAGGCTACAAACGTTTCATTCTTGACGAACATGCCATATAATCTGCCAAGTGCTCTAATGTATCATTGTAATATTATTAGACACATTGCACCTGATTATTCATCTTAGAGAAGCGGTTGATTGTTTATCTACGATTCTGTCAAAAGGTGCATAATTCTTATTATTTATACAGCATAATTTCAGTAAGGCGTTTTGTTTTGAGAATTGGAAATAGACATGTCTGTGTTAAAGACGCTCACTTCACCACTTCATGATTCCAGGTTCAATTTCAGTGCGGAACGCATTGAGAAATTACCTTCTATCAAAGCCCCAGTTCACCCAAAGCCTTACGAATGAAATTACACAGATAGAAATTGTACCGAAGGCAGTTGAAGGAACCTCTCCTTATTGAATGTTTGGCTTAATCCGTTGTGTAGTAGTACAAACACTTAGTTTTTGCAGGCCTTTTGTGAGAACCCCACTTGCAAATATTCGGAGTGCCAGATAATTTGTCTGAGAATAACTTCCCTGTCTCTTCACATCAGTTACAAAATAAAAAAAAAGGAGTAATGTGCACTTCTCCACTTCCTCTGGCCAAAACAATGAAAAGAAAACGACAATTAGTTCAAACCGATTAAAACAATAACATTTCCGATATTCAAAAATATATTTGATGGCACTGTTACTGTGTAACATCGGATCATCTCAGATCAAGAAGATCTGTGATCAAAAGACATTTCGTCTGTAACCATATCATCTTCATTTCAGCGTATGTACCTAAAAAACCATATTTCAGGAGGTTTAGGTATGAACTGAATATTATTCAGCTGCTATTTCAAACTGTTCGAACGTCCACTTAGAGAGTTTTCTCTTTTGGTTTGAAAACGTTATATTTTTAAAACGACATTGTGCCCGGAGGTGTGACATTCACGATATCAGTGTTAGAGATGTAATTAAAGTGAAATAGATCCAACTGAGAATCAAAAGTGTTTTTTAAAAAACCTCGTTTACGGGAAGCTGGGTTCTGAGAGAAACTACACATTACAATGCTCATTAGTCCATCTCAGTGTATTACTAGTATAGTATGGGTTAACATCCAACGAGAGAGACTGCATAGTCTCGGATTTATTGACTTCTCCTCAATAAGATGAAAGGCCAACGGAAAGTCGGTGTCATTTGAACACACAATGCATAGTTGGAACAAACATCACAGATCATTTTATTCGCCTGACTACCTTCAAAATCGATTGGATTTTTACGGCTGGAGCGTCCTTGATAATAGTCTTGGTCTTTCGTGGCTGATCTGAATCAAAGCAACAAGAAAAACCGAATAGCATCTTCCCTAATGCAGTGGTTTATCACACAAAACGTTCTTGAGTATTTAGTGCTCATATATTCGTTTATCTAACATGAACGCTTTTGCTGGTTTTTGTTGTTGTATAACGTTGGTTATTTACCTTTCATTTTCATTATAACTACATTCACTTTATTTTCATGGCCAGATTACACAAGACACTTGAAAATAAACCAGATTTGCATTTTTGTTTTTGCGTAACAAATAAATAAACAAATAAATAATTATAGATAAATAAATAAATCCGGCTTCCTGATTTATCAATTTATCAGTGAAACTGGTTTCATGTTATTTTAATTACTTTCTGCATAAAGTGTTATTTCTTTCTGAAAGAGAAAATTCCATATCTACTCTTAAGAATCAATCATTTCCAGTTGAATTTTATACAGATATTTCAACATCATTGAAAATTTAATTTTTTCTTCCTCAATTTTGAAATTTATAAACTAATCAATATTTTATTTTCACTTTCCAAAATTTATTAGATGATATATATTTTATTTTTTCATTATTTA
>NC_068997.1:10670355-10671563 GCF_001194135.2 Octopus bimaculoides
ATATGCGTCTGTGTGTGTACGTAACATTAAATTTGATTTCAAAAAGTGAAAAATAAGTAGCCCAAGTAGGTCACAGATTGTTTTCATGTAAATTAAATATAGATTATAGGGGAAAAAAATTTAAGAAAGCCAAGAAAAGGTTAATTTAATCGACAAAAATTGTAGAGATCTTTAAAATATTGTATTGTTTTTAATAACCGACAATGCAGCAACTTGCGATTGGGTTGCAGATTCAATTCCTGGAAAACCTGTGCCACATGTTCTACTTCCAGAATATATTACGGAACCTATAATTTATTTTGCAGTTAAATACCTTGCAAAACCTCCAAATAGAAAGTAAAAATGTTTATAAGAAACCAATATAAAGATAAACTGAGCATGGTTGTGTGGTTTCTTACTCAAATACGTGTGTTCAAGTTTCATCCAATGCAGGGTACATTTATGAAACGTCTTCTAGCATAACCTCGTGACGACAAAAATAGTAACATTTAGTCGACAGCTGTGCACAACCTTGCCGAATGGAAATACACATACACAGACATGCAGGAAGTAAATAGACACCTTTAATTTTCAAAATCTTTTATTTAATACGCAAAGCAAAAGATTGAAATGTAATCGATAGGTAGGACTACATACTTTAGTATTTAGTTGACATTCCCTTTGCAGTTTTTAATTCAGAAACTCCTTTTGGCATTGAACTGAAGAGCTTTGTGATTGTCTCTTGTAGAAATTTTGCCCACTATTCACGAAACAATCGAAACAATTCATCTTTAAATTTAGATGTTTGTCGAGTTTTTGTATAGCTGTATCTAGTAGGCTCCAAAGTTTTTCAATTCGGTTCATGTCACGAGATTTTAGCTCAGCCAAGGATGCTTTTTGATCCCATTTTCAGTCAGACATTGTTGATTCCTTTTCGCTGTGTGGCATGGGGCCCCATCTTCCATGAATAAAAACTCATTTTTCATTATGTTATCGCGTGAATACATCGGAAGTAGTTCTTAAGTATTTCGATGTATTTTTCAGAGTTTATGGTTCCAACACATTCGATCAGCTCAGAACGACCATTGCTGGTGACAGCTCCCCATACCATTACAGAGATACCACCATGTTTCACAGTTGGTTGGAGTTGTTTCAAATCAAATTCTTGATTGGGAAGCCTCCAGACCCAAACACATCCACTGTCTGAAAATAACGCAAATCTGGATTCA
>NC_068997.1:10672115-10673363 GCF_001194135.2 Octopus bimaculoides
ATATATATATATATATATACACCTGTGTGAGTGTGTTTGTACGCATGTGTGTGTATATGGAGCAGATTTATAAAACTTATTGCCATCCTCCAACGCTATTTGTAAAAAGGATCGTAATGTAGCTATCGGAAAAAATTAGCAACGTTTACTTTTGTTAAAAAATTGTGATAAGTGACAAGCGACAAAGAGCAAATGGTATATGGTAGGTGTATAATCGAAACTCTCTACCAGCACATGTCACTGTAGTTATTTAGCTTGAATAACTAATGAAGCTTCAATAAGGTGGCCCTATGTGTTTGCTGAGTCTTGTAGAAATAAGAGCAAAATCTTCCTCAAATATTCAAATATTTCCTGACTGTCATCAAAACAAAAGATTCATTGAATATTAATTATAATTTATTTTTACATTAAATCAAATTGTCTGAAAATGTCGTTCTCGACTAGAATACTGAAACTATTCTACTATAACAAAGAAACAATAACAACATGAACATTGGTATTTCTTTGAGAACGTATATACGTCAGAAACCCCATTCAACGACCTTCTGATGTGAATAGGATGACCACCCATTGAAGCATAGCATTGATATTTTAGAAGGTCAGACATCGACTCATAACGTTTATTCGTGAAGTACTTACAGTTTTAGATTATTTGGGAACATTTTTATGAACGATATTTCTTACAGATGCGTGTCGTGAAGAAATGAAAGAAAACAGAAGACGTCACAAGAAGCAGAGAGAGAGAGAGAGAGAGAGAGAGAGAGAAGAGGAAAAGAAAGAAGGAGAGAAAGAAAGAGAAAGAAAGAAAGAGATAGATAGAGGGATGGGGGGGGGAGACAGAGTGGGAAAGAGAAAGACAGACGATACGGAAAGTAAAAAGGAGTTTTCTAAGAATTCAGACACAAAAAGAAGCAGCTGTTTACGTCAAGGGTCCTGCAAAATCAACCCAAATAAATCGATAAAAATGCTGATAAGGACCCTGTAGCCATTGACAACAATACATCTGGAACACAGAAGACGACATAACTAACATAGTTGTTCCATTGGTAGGCAATACTATTGATATTTCAAGATCAATACTATAGGAACAAGTTCTATAGCAAGTTCAATAAAAAGTAGCTCGTTCTAGCCTTGGGGAAGAGGTTTTCGTACATGCATGCATACATGCTTGCATACATATATATATATATATATATATACATACATACATATATACATATCTTCATATCTCTCTCTCTCTCTCTCTCT
>NC_068997.1:10676641-10685706 GCF_001194135.2 Octopus bimaculoides
TATATATATATATATATATATATATATATATATATATATATGTACAAGTATATATGTATGTATATATATAAATATATATATATCAGTGTGTATGTATGTGTGTGTGTATGTGTGTGTATATGTATGGTTCTGTATATGTGCATATGTATATATACACACAGATACATTCACATCACAAAAACGTACACACATAGATATATATACATATATATGCATATATATGCACATTTACACACACACACACACACACACACACACACACACACACACACACACACACACACACACACACACACACACACACGCACACACACACACATGCGAGTGGAACCTTATAAGTGGTAAATATCCAAGCGAGGTTTATACCGCAGGCTTTTCTTCTGGTCAAGGTTATCTTGATTGAAAATATATACAAGAGTGTGTGCTGAAAGAATCCTGGCTTTGGATTAAAGAAAACACAGGAGGATCAATTAATTATGATTTTATTCAACATACTTTGTAGGAGGATGTTTTTGTTACATGTTGTTATTGTTTTTATTGAATAAAATTTGTTGACAAAAACCGCAATAATTATGCACCAACGCAATATATATGTATGTATATGTAAATATGTATATCATTATATGTAAATATATATGCCTGTATGCATATGTGTGTGTTCATCCCCCTACCCTCACATCCACAGAGTAACATATATGTCTACATATATTAATGATAAAGTAGGTACTTACACATGTAGCACTTCCTTTAGGGATAGGAGTTCTAAAAATCTTGTGCTTATACTCTGATCCGTCATTGCTGCATCTTTTTAGTTATTCAATTTTAGTAATGAAAACATTTATTATTTACAAACGGTTTTAGAAAGTTGCTGAGGAAATCTTGAATTTTGGCTTAAGGAATCTGCAAACTCTTCAGGATTGTGGTTTTGTTTGGATTATAGAAGAGGGCTGCTTGAAATCAAAGTATTTAAACAAATGCCATATTGACATTGCTATTTTTATTGAAATTCACTTTTGCTGGGGACGCTCGACTGGAAAACATAAGGAGACACAGTTTTTATTGGATACGTGAAGAAGAAATGAATCGATGCAATCTGGTGTTCTGTTTGTAATAGAAGACAAAAACAAACTACTAGTTCGAAACAACTATCATCATTTCGCTAATGTCTAAGGGATGAGATTATAATCTTAAATGTATGTCTGAATGAGTGTGGAATGCTTAATATTTAGTAAGCTGCCAAGCTCTGAAAATGTGATGTATTGATGACAAGTTCCTAATCTTAGGGTATTTGGAATATCGAGGGAGATTTTGATAACATAAACATTCTGGTGTAACTAGAAAACACGGTGAAAGATAGCCTGTTGTCCTTTTATAATGCACTTTACCAGTGTCCTCTGAAAATGTTCTAGAAACTACCAAATAACCATAAAACAACATAAATACGTCTTCTGTCAGTGGTTGGCATTTAATTGATTACACAATCAACAAAAAGAAAGATAAAAAATGTTCTTTTCCCTCGTTTATTTCATATCATATGTGAGCTGTCAGATTACACCTGTTGCACAGAAAAGTATCTTTCAGGATTTCAGGAAAGTAATGACGTTAAATACCAAAGTTGAGGATAAGAAGCGTTAACTCTGCCAAATGTAAATATTACAGAAAATACTGCAAGAATCTTGCAGGTACCTCAAAGAAGCGATATACCCTGCTTTGTTTGAGATGCATAGAGGGCCTGATTGTAAACTGAGGAATTCGTTGACCAAGAATGACCTTGTAATTAAGTCTCCTTTAGATAGATTTCTAACTGATGCTCTAGTACATCTCAGGCAACATGGCCATTATATACAATAGTCACTAAAGAGGTTATATCCCAGGCAGAAGGGTTATCGTATACAATATTTCAAACTATACACGAAAACAAGATCAATGCTAAAATCGTAGCATTTCTTTGTGCTAAAATGACATGCATAAAATTTCTTTAAGATGTGGGAAAGCAAGGCCAGTGGGATCCAGTCTGCACAGATAGCATGGCTAAAGATATTCAATGAAGGTCTGAATAATATCTATGGGTTATACATCTGTAGTTCCTCTCGTATCTTGACATCTAGTAGTACAAATCTGCTGAATGGAAAGAAAAAGTGAAATGTTAAAAAGACGGATGTAAGCACATTGAAGTTGTTTCGCATACAGGTTTATAATGTTTTAATATATCCTTTCATAAGACCTACAAAGAGCATAATTAGTGCAATATGCATATAAACCTATATTTAATGAAGATCATGCAACGTCTAAACGAATGGAGTCTCGGAAATCTCCGACTCAAAATGATATGCTTCTTGAAGGCGATAAATATGTTGATATGAAACTGAGTCATAAACTCTTAGCACATCAAGATGGAGCGACATGCATGACTTTCAGAATTCGAAACCTCCCTGAAACATCTTCCCAAATACAAAAGCAGTAAATTAACTTGTGATAGCCATCTTCTTTGTACTGCCAGTAAAATCATTGCTCTTTTTATACTACACAAACCGATCATTCTTCATATAGAGAGGAAAAACAATTACTCTAGAATCAAGGGTGGTTGTAGGTAAAGGTAGAGGTTAATTATCATAAAATACTCTCGGAGACACGTTGCGGGAAATGTACGATAGAAAACTAGGGATTTAATAATTTAATCCGGTAAACCGAAGGCTGTTTGGGAGTATCAAAAGAAAATCTGAGTAGCTGATAATAAGCAAAACATTGATATATGCTATCAGATACTCTAGTTACATGAGAATATCAGAAGTGTAGTAATTTCAAGAAAGAAACCTCTTAATATTTTGCCGTCAGAAATAGTCGTAAGCAAGATTGCTTTTTGATATTTTTGTTTACTCTTGGGTTGTCAGTTACTTGATTGCACTTTTAAAGATTGCAGTCAGGGAGTAAAATTTGCATCCTGTGCTAGTGTAGGGAGGGTTGTTTAATCACTACAGATTCAAAGTGAAAATACTTAATACAAGATCCAACCCTGATATGTTACTGATGATGCAGCGCTTATGACATCTTTTGAAGGAGTTCAATTAACTGTTGAATGCTACTCGCCTGCTCTTCATGCCTTTTGTCTCACCACAAGCTGAAAGGAAACAGAAGCAATTCACTATCCTAAGCAAACCACTAATCAAAGTAATGGAGTAAATTTCACCCAGGCTGCCCGTACTTTTCGAACAAATCCTAAAAGTCGATTATCTAAAATTGTAGAAGAATTACTGCAAAAGCTTAAATAGATGGCGAGATTCTGAATAGGTCATCAAAAGCAAGGAAGTGGCTTCTTTGTTAAATTGCAGCATCGCATCCAAAGTGAGAAAGTTTATCTGAAGTTGAAAATTATTTTACTCTCGAACCGTTGTATTTTCTGATTTACTTTATGGCTCTGATACAGATTCATTCTAGATCAATAAGATACTTTGCATAAATGTTGCTTTCGTGGTACCTGCGGGTTTATCGAAAATTCGGATGATAAATACTTTCTAAAAGTTTTCCCGTACAACTTCAAAATGATGCATGAAATGTTGGGCGAAATCTCTGAAGATACACGATAAACTGAAATTAAATTTATCTGATTGAAATCTTTCAAAAGAATAATATAGAATCGCTAATTAGGGAGATAACCGTCAGAATTTAATAAAAGATTTTGAGTCTTCAAAGTAAGACAAGCTAACAGAAAACATGGAGAAGCTAGAATTTGAATCAAACTAGTCACCAGTTTTCTCCGATTGCGCTGTGAGAAATGAAGATTGTGTCATTGTTTATAGATCTAACGCTGGTTTGATATTTCCCAAAAGACACAGACATTAGTTAACGGAGTGAATGATTGAGTGGAATCTCAAGCGTAGAAACCGAGAAGAGAGTATGTATGTATGTATGTATGTACATGTGTGCGTGTATGTATGTATGTATGCACATGTGTGCGTGTATGTAGGTATCTGACAGTCTGTCTGTTCCGTTCTGTCTGTCTATTTCTCTTTCTTTCTAGGTATGTATGTATACATCTGTCTGCCTATCTATCTATCTATCTATCTATCTATCTATCTATCTATCTATCTATCTATCTATCTATATATCTCGTTAGCTAACTTGCTAACCTCATAAGAATATTTAACAACGACCTATATATGTTTCTCATAAGAGAAAAGTTACAAACGGGAAGCAAATGTCAAATAAAGGACTCTACCTAGAAAGTAAATATTTACTGAAACCAATCACAACAGGCGGTCAAATGTATCGATTTTATGAGCTCTTCTACCGATCTTTAATTTGTCAAAAGTGACTAAATACGACATGCGAGGAGTATTTGAAGATCTGTAATTATCGTTATATTGCCCCCTTCAAAATAATTAAAAGTTTTTTTTTTCTCTTTCAGATACCATATGATAAAATACTAACAAAAGAAATCAAAAGACCTGCAGCTATTGTTGTCATATGAGCAGAATACAACGATTCAGAAAGTGCTTACTTTCTAAATGCGCGTGGCAAAATCTTTTGCACACAAATTTCGGATGGAATTAGAGACCACTGGCAGGAATGTTTCAACTGTATCACATAGAAAGAAACACTCTAAATCATTCAGACTTTATAACAACACTGCAATTCATCCAACCGTTTCAATGCATTATGGATGATTATTCCGGAAGTCCAATGAAGATCATCGCAAAAGAACTTCTGGTGCTCGATCGGATTATCAAAATAATGGTGCACGAGGACTTTCGCTCCAAGTCATGTGTACTGATCGTATGTGTTAAGGAGAGGCCGATTCATGCCTTCAAACATATAGGGAGGCCGTTTGGTCCGTACCAAGCGGTTGCATAATAACTATAAAGGCCTTCACAAACATAGCATGCTTTGGTTCTTTGATGCTAAAAACTTCGACCAAACTAAAGTCCAACAGGAAAAATGACAGATGGTCATGTGCAACGCCTGATATTCTCTGAGTAACGCACACTAAGTTTCTATCAATTGTGAATGTTTTAGGAGAGGTGAGTAAGGAAGATCATGTCACAACACTTCACATCATTCCACAGAGTCTTAGAATTAACGCTACTGGATACGTTGATGAGACAATTGCTAAGCCTTTGATTGATGAAATACGCAATGGTAAGTGGCGAGTTTTATTCCAATAGGACTCTTCGCCTTCTTAAAAATCTACATAATCCGAGAATGGATGTCAGACGAACGCTACGATGTTGTAACACTAAACTTTTGACCTCTACACTCGCTCGATTTAGATCCAATAGGCCACTACGTTTGGGGCGTTGCTGTAAGAGAAGGTAATGGGCATCGCCACAGTACCAATAGTTTCACTGAAGAGCTCCATTGTCCAGGAGATATCCGAAATGAATACAGACCATTTAGTACAGGCATGTCAACGATTCGGGTCCTGCAATGAAGCATTCATCTAAGCTGAATGTGTATTCATAAAATAATCGTATAGGAAAACTGACCGGAAATGTGCACAAATGTTTATTAAAATACATTTGGGTTTTCCAAGATTGGAGAAATTTTATTAAATTACCAAATATGTTCTCAAATAGCTGTCGCTCCCTGTATAGACTTGCGTTAGAAAAAAGGCTCTTGAAAAGTAAATAGCGCAGGACTAAGGTATTTAAAAATAAGAGCTCTGGCGAAACGGAAGATATGCGAATATTAAGTTTAAAATATCGTGGAAAAGTAGTAACTGAAAGATACCGTTTTCTTTAATATATACATAAATAGAAAGCGGTATTTTGAAGATCAAGGAGATAGATAGATAGATAGATAGATAGAGATAGATAGATAGATAGAGAAAGAGAGAGAGAGAGAGAGGGAGATAGAGAGAGAGAGAGAGAAGGTGAGAAAAGAGGAAAATACAGAAGTCTCAGCGGGATATTTTATACAAGTAAACAAAAGGTGCAGGTGAAAGAAGAGGGAAGACCATAAAACAGGAGCAGAAAAATGAAAAGGGGAAGGAAAACAACTGAGCAAAATGTAAATTATAACAATAATGAATAGTTAATAAGAGGTAAAATAAGTTCAGGAAAAAATATTATGAACAAAATCGATCTATAATACACAGTATATCAAAGTTAAGATAAATATTAATAAGCAAAGGAAAACAGATCGTTATACTTATGCATACCAAATTATAAATAAATAGATGCAGGTGGGCGCGCATACACACACATAGGCACACACACACACATATATACATACATAAATATGTGTGTGTGTAATTTACGTGTATGCTTAAATTTTTTATGTATTCCTTCGTATGTCAGCGTATAACGCAGCGTTCGACTTTGTTTACCGATTTAATATTTAATATCTTAACTTTGATATACTGTGTATGATGGATCGATTATATTCATAACAATATTTTTTCTGAACTTTATCGCCTTATGATTTATTCATTTTTATATCCGAATGAAGAATGTATTTGCCTTAAATAACAATTTAATCTCTTTTGAGCTCAATTTTCACTTTTTTACTCTTGAATCATCTTCTCTGTACCCTCTCACTTATCAACAGTTTACTTGAATAAAAGAAAAAAATTGGATGTTTTCGAATTTAATGCTTACTCCCTCTCATTTTCTCACTTATCCTTTATCTATCACTAAAGTTTTTCAAAAATGAACTCTATTTCTCTGCGAGTTTTACACTACAACCTAATATTCGTGTGTCATCCGTTTTAGTCTTATTTTTTAAAAACCTTTCGTTCTTATTTGTTTACCGCCCACATTGTTTGCTCCCCTGAAATATTGTGCTCTCTTTCTCTCCCTATCTATCTATCTATCTATCTATCTATCTATCTATCTATCTATCTATCTATCTATCTATCTATCTATCTATCGCTCATCCGTTTAAATTGATCGTAGGAGCGACACTTTCGACTGTGTATTATGAATCATTGATATATATGCATACATTCGCCATGATAGATCGCTGACCACTATATTTACATTTTTTTCTCTCCTTGTTTCTCTCCTTGTTTCTCTCTGTGTTCCTTTCAGTAGAAGAGCGTAGGCTCGAAACGTCAAAGACTTTCTCTATTCCCGAGCGTTAAACTAATACATCCATTTGTTGTTTAAACCACCTGTCTTCGTCTGTTGTTTTTTCGTAAATTCTCCCATACGTACATACATACATACATACATACATACATACATACATATATTGCATGCATACATAATCCATTGGAAGAAAGAAAAGGACCTCAACTCTGCATTCAATAAAACAGTGGCCCACAACGTACTTGCATTGCCAGTACTCATACCAACATTAGAGCGCATTTACAAAAGATGAGATGATGTCACAAGACGAAGTGACGTAGCGTAGAATGATTTCTCCAGGAATATAACCGAGACATCATTAGCGATTTGAGTTGATGACCCTTCAACTGGTTCTTAACTAATTTGTAAAATTCAGCAACTTTGAATCTACTTTGACAAATATCGTGATTTGAGAAATTTTAGCCGAACAAAAATTTTGGACATTAACTGAACATGACAAGTGTTAATATTTATACCCGCAGGACATTATATCTACTCCACTAACTTATACACACACATACAAACATAAATATTTATACAAACACACATATATATATACATTCATACACATGTGTGCGTATGTGCTTGTGTAAAAGTAAGTATATATAAATGTATGTATATACCATATTTCTTGGTGTGTAAGGTGCATTCTTAATTCGAAGACAAAATTTCTTTCTAAAATAAAATCCAAAGATATCAAAACGTTAGACGTATAAACTTACTCAGGCAGTCTTAATAGGAACGATATGAGCTGATATTATTATATAAAAAACAAACAAACAAACAAACAAACAGGGAAATAAAACAATAATGTGGTTAAAAAGAATTTATAGGGAAGAAAAATATAATCTTCATGGTTTAAAAATATTACTGTACTGAAAGGAAATTATAACTCATAAAAAATTCCACATCATTGCAACTTCCTACGAAACCTCAAATTTCGGTAAAATCTCTTTCCATCTAAAATAGACTTCTCACATTCAGCCGGTGACTATATTATGTCCATAACTGAGTATGTAAAATAAACTTGCCTAATTGCATCCAGTGACTAGAGTATCTCATTTCTCTGCATTTAAAATAAACTCGCCCATTTTTGCCCAGCGACTATGGTGTAGGACTATATTGCATAAACCAAACGTTTAATATATATTCAAGTGAGTGGAGAAACGAAAAAAAAAAAGCACTAAATGTATTTAGATAGGCCATTAATTTTGAGGCATAGGGTAAGTTGATTACTTCGACCCCAGTGCTCAAATGGTACTTATTTTATCGACCCCGAAATGATGAAAGACAAAGTCGACCTAGATGGCAGTTGAACTCAGAATATAAAGACGGACGAAATGCCGTTAGGCATTTTGCCCGGCGTGGTTACGATTCTGCCAGCTCGCCGCCGCCGCCTTAGTGGGAGTTGTATATATAATTTTGTGAGGTAGTTCGATTCGGTGCCACCAGCTTCCTTTTCAACCATGCAGTTCGAGAAATTTTCTTTTCTAATACACCCGGTCTCACTGAATTTGTCGACCTCATTTCTAACAAAACCGTGTGATCCACCTTGATCAATAGCAACCCATTTTCAAGTTGCCTTCATGGACCTCCCATGCACCTTCATTCGGAAATCTGAGCCTGAATGAGCCGGGTTTCTGTTAGAAACCTGTGAAACATTAAAGTCACATGAAGTCGAATCGAACTGTTTGAAAGAAAAATAATATTGATCACAATAATAATATGTATTTAGGAGCATATATTTATATATGGATATATATAAACATTTATGCATATCTATAGTATATGTATGTGTACACACACACACACACACACACACACACACACACACACACACACACACATTTTTTCTCCCAATTTTTTTTTCTCCCAATTTTTTTTTCTCCGTGTTTTTCTCCTTGTCTCCGTATTCTTTCTGTTGAAGAGCGTAGCTCGAAACGTCAAATACTTTCCGTATTACCGAGCGTCATAATAATACATCCTTTTGTTATTTAC
>NC_068997.1:10685889-10687537 GCF_001194135.2 Octopus bimaculoides
TATATATATATATATATATATATATATATATATGCGTGCTTGTGTGTGTGTGTGTTCGTAAAGATTTTCTTCCTATGAACAGTTATATCTCGACGTTATAATCTAAGACTCATAATGTTTCATTTTTATTTTTGCTTGGTGATATAACTTTCCGGAACGATGTTTGTCATGAAAGGTTTATCATAATTACTCCTTCAGATGGTTTTTGGATAAAGTTTCATTTTATATTTTATGTGGCATGCTCCTCTGTTTGTTGTAATATTTTACTGCCTTTTAAGTCGTTTGTTTCTGCTGTGAAATGTTTGTCTTTTAGGTTTATGGCCATAACTGAAAATTCAACGTCAAGAAAAGAAATCATAATATTCCATGAATAAACTACAAACAAGCAGAAATATACATTAGGCCAATCGGAACGCAGGTGCAGACATGCTAACAAGTTATAAATGTATTAGATGTGGGCTCTGAACAAACTTGCATTTATTTCATTTCTAAGTCAATGTTAAAATGAATATTTGAAAGCCAAGCTAAGAGAAAGTAGTGAAGTACATTTCTAAATGACCAAAACTGTAATATTAAAGTAGGTTTCAAATTTTGGCACAATGCCAGCAAGTTTGGGGGATGGGGTATTTAAATTTTCGACTGCAAAAAGGATAAAGGCAAAAAACGACCTGGGTAAAATTTGAACTTGAAACGTAAGGTGAAATGTGCCTAAGCATTTTGCTCAGCATGATTCTGCCAGCTTATCGCCTTGCTGTAATATCAGCATTGACAGTAAATTTGATAAAAACTTGCTTATTTTCATCATAGTTACGGACATCTGAGTATATGAGGGATTGATGGGAACAACAGAAAATTATATACCCTATTCGATTGTTAAAGTGTTTTCATGAACTGGAGATATTGATTTTTTTTTTATCATCAACGGCCATTTCAGCTTTATTTTTAGACAGGCAATATGGGTAAAATGTTTTATTGTCCGCCTGATTTTTTTTTGCTTCCTTTCAATTTTCTTGCTTTATACAGTTCAGTCAAATTAAACATGTAATGATAACAAAAAGTTGTTTTGATGAATAATTCTGGTTGAGTAAGGCAACAGGGTATTACCCTGTAATTAATTTCAGTTACATGAACATTAAATAAAAACAGAATGCAGTAACGGGTATGATTCTTGGGTGCAGGGTGGCAAATTTCTTCATGTTATCAACTATTAGATGGTATCATCAGAACATAGTTTAATTATTACATTTAATCATTAGCTTTTGGAGGATCTGCTACACAGACACACACACACATACACACACCGAAAGGATAAAAAGCAAAATCGACCTCGACAGAATTTGAACTCAGAAAGTAGCCACGGGCGAAATACAGCTAAGCGTTTCGTCCAGCGTGCTAACGATTCTGCCAGCTCGCCGCCTTATTGTTATTATTAATAATAATAATAATAATAATAATAATAATGTATATATATATATATATATATATATATTCTTTTATTTTTTACTTGTTTCAGTCATTTCACTGAGGCCATGCTGGAGCACCGCCTTTAATCGAGAAAATTGACCCCCAGCACTTATTCTTTGTAAGCCTAGTACTTTTTCTATCAGTCGCTTTTGCCGAACCGCTAGAATATACAGGGGGATGTAAA
>NC_068997.1:10688236-10693913 GCF_001194135.2 Octopus bimaculoides
ATATATAGCATTACTACTATGGGAAATTATTACTCTGATTTACTAGTCGCTTTACGAGTAGTCTCTGGGTACAAATTAACTCGTACATCGGAATCTTTACTGTATTTCATTAACAGAACTGTATTGGCTGAGCTGTACAAATACATTATTACTTCTACCGTGCTTACACCCTTATGGTATTCCTGAAATTGCTAGGCTGTACATTACTTTGAGATCCAAACTCATTTATTATATTAATGTACTTAAGTTTTGCTGACAAAATAAAAGACTTTTTTTCATAATGATTATGGATAATAGTTTAAGGATACAATGTTGTTAAAAGTATCCACGATGAAAATCCATTCAGAAATAATTTATTAAATTTAAATGTAAGTTTTAGTAATTGCTGTTTTATGCATGATATAATATATGGGATTTTGAAACAGTAGAAAATGTTGCATCAGACGATCTCCGCTTCAAGTTTGGTGAAGAGTTGTAGACTGATACAACAGAGTTGTGGACTTTTCGCACTTAAAAACTTTTGCTCACACAACGTATATAATCCATAGTAGTGTAATGGAGCTTAAATATATTTCAGTTATCTTCGAAGTAGTATTTGAACTCAGCTCTAGAAGCTAACAAAATACTCGTTAATTATTCACTCCATCGCTTTGAACAGTGAGTTCTATCACATTATCGTAATAACCTATTTACAGATAAATGGATCGACTCATAAAATTGAAGTGTTTACTACAAGAATACAAAGAATCGTCAACGTTTCGATTAATCAACCACCTCATATCAACCAGGTGCTAATATCATAAAATTATTTATAGTTTCGCAAATGAAAATAAAAAGAGAGAGAGCATGTTTTACACATCAAGCAATATATATTTCAAATGTAAGGATGGTTTTAACACTTGGTTTTATCTTCATAGCAAACAGAAATATGATTTAATTTGCAGGCAGTAAATATTTAGATATTTATTGCAATTAAAATGTTGATTAGAGTATATTTAATTTGTCTTACTCATAATAAGATTAAAATATATTCCATTATTTAACTGACATACATTTGAATTTTACAGTTATTCTGAAACGTTTATTATATTATATTGATAAGACAAGAGAAACAATTAAACAACAAAGTAACAGCTAAGATTCATTTAAAAATAATTAACAATAGGAAATAGTGTTATGTTCAAAGCCCAAATTATTAGCAACAGACTTAAGAAAAAAATTAATCATATTAACATTATGCCTAAGTAAATTATTAATATTTGGAAAATTTTGCAACATATTCTTATAACATCGTACCAAAAGAAACATGTGGACGCATATATTAAGTAAAAAAACAAAACAAAAAAAAAAACAGTTATATAAATGAAACAAGTTTATATTATCAAATAATTTTGTATTGCAGCTTCACACTATAATAGGATTTCAAAACTATATTTCAAGAAAACGAAGTAAATTTAATCATATTTTCAAATTATTCTTTTTTGCAATTAATTTTTATTGTTGAAATTCATCATTTATACAAAGATGCACGTATGTACATATATTACACGCGAATACAGGTACTCACATATAGAGATACTTCACACAAATGCATGCATTCAAATTCATTTAAAAGTGTATTAACATATATTCTTATCTAATATTTCGTCCGTCGCTATTTTCTGAGTTCAAATTCCGCCGAGGTCGACTTTGCCTTTCATCCTTTCGGGGTCGATAAAATAAGTGCAAATTACATACCGAGGTCGATGTATTTGAAGCCTTGTGCTTCCAGTAGAAGGGATATATACATTATTTACTTTATTTACATTTGACGGATATTTGTCCTCATCTTGTTTCTTGTTAACACTACGTTTCGGCTGATATACCCGCCACCCTTCATCAGGTGTCTTGGGGAAATTTCGAAACTGGGTTCTCATTCCTAATGTATTTTTCGATGTTATTATTATTATTATTATTATTATTATTTATTATTCAGGTCACTGAATAATCTTGGGATTAGTAGCCTGCGCTCTTAACCACCAAGCCATATGGCCATGGGCAATTATAGAGTGAATTTTAGGGCTTATAAATCTAATATTCTCCTATCCTTCCTTAATACCGGTTTCCATATGCTATTCATTTCTGCACTCGGTCTGCTTAGGAGGTTGTTGTGTCCTAGCATATATGCTGCTTATTTTAGTTTTCGCATTTTCCAGTGGTGTTTTCTGTCTATTATTTTAACTTCATCTCACAGAGGGAGGTAGTCTCCATTTTTGCCATACATGATCAGCTATAACCGATTTATCAATATCTCCCCTTGTCACAGCTTCGCGATGTTCCTCTACCCTTATTTTGAGGGCGCGGTATGCTTCACTTGTGTATAACCTACCACACCTGCATGGAATAGAGTACACGCAGTTCTTGGTCATATTCTCTTCTATTGGTGGTTTTACTCGAAGGAGATATTTGCGAAGTGTTATATTACTTTTGAATACTGTCCTGATGTCATATGAGCAGCATACCTTTTGTATCTTTTCGAAGAGGCCTTTCACATTGGGTAGACAGACTGTGGGCAGTTTATCGGTTTCATCCTCTCTTTTCTTCATAACTGGAGTGAAGAGTATGCTTTTGGGGTAGTTGTTGCTTAATAGATTGTTACTGAGCTTGATCATTTCTTAGTGGTGGGTATCACGATCGCTACTTATATTCATTGCTCGATGTTTTAGGCACTGAGCAATCCCTCACTTTACACTGTATGAATGATGAGAGTTAAAGTTGATATATATTCTTATTTAGTATTTTTATTCTTTTTCAATAAAAGGTAGAGGGGGATTTAGAAGCGGCAGGTTCTGAGCTTAAATAATCAAATGTTTCTTATCGCGCCTCTACGTTCCGAGCTCGAATCCTGCATTGTTATGTTTAAACTATTTCTAACGGGTGAAAAATGAGGAAAACACACTGGTAGAGGCCGCCATAAGACGGTTTCATGTGACTGAAGTATCTGGGCTTGTTGAAGTGTTTGTCCTTAATATACCAAGGAATGAAATCTACACCCACATCTCAAGTTAGTACAGAAATGTTGGCTCCATAGTTTCGCACATTGCGAATGGTTGAAACATGGAAGAACTCATTCATGATCTGATATTCATATACAAGGAGTTCAGCTTAAATAAACATATCTCGACCAATCTAACATTAGATAATTCCCTAGATACTACATTAGTTCTTAAGATGGCTAAGTACTGTTCCTATTGAATGTTAAACAGGAAAACGTTATATTTATTAATTTCATATACTTACCAGTTGTATGGAGTAAGCTAGTCGAAAGTTTCCTAATCGTCCCTAACCGTAGGGACATCTTTGACAGTTTAGCCTCAAATATAATGAGGCTCAATCTATGAGTGTTTTCCGTGAGAAGAATACTTTGTTCAAGTCTCTTTCGAGGAGAACAAGATGAGTGGAAGCAATCTGATTTAATCCATTCCACGTTGCTATAAATTTCGCTACGAACGTTCCGCTTCGAGCAAGGCATACATTCACGCATACACTCAGCTGTGTACATACACACATACATGTATGCATGCATATTTGTATGTACATGTGTGTGCGTGTGTGTTTGTGAGTGTATATATGTATAGGCACACATATAAATAATCATTATTTCAGTCTCATACATTGTTTCCTTCTGTATTTTTAAAAATAAATTTGTAAAAATATTTTTGGAAACCTGCATTTATAGATTAAGCAAACTCTGGGTGAAATATGTGACATTTGTTAATGGCATGCCATTTCAGTATTGACAGAAAGCATTGAGAGAGCTGAAAAACCATCAACAGATTATAGAAATGTCACTGGACTTACATAAACTAAAATCACAAATGGTAGTGAATTTACCTTGCTCTATGATATATCTGAAATATGATAGAGAACAGGCTAACATATATATGGCAGTGAGTGAGTATAGAATAATATTGAATCTAACGAAATTACACTAATGATAAGAAGATTTATTAGTGTTTATATTTCCTTTCAAGCAGGATAACGGAGAAATTCTGAAATCCATATTGATTAAAGATTAGAGAAATGTAATAGAGAATGAGCTTCATCTTTGTTAACTAGAATGAAGACTTCGGATCTGCGAACTGGATTATTAGTGAAGAAAATAAATATGTTCAAGGAGATTACTAGGTTGGCTTCTATATAGATGCTCGACTAGCTAGAAATAGCATCAACATTTTTTTATTGATATTACATCCTATCATGCTTTGAAAGTAAGGAGTGATATGTTTATTGTCTAATGTTATCATAGATGTGATGTTTGAAAAATTGAGGCGGATGGTAACAGCTCTAATTCCTTTTAGCCAAAGTTTAAAATAACGATAATATTAAACACATGTTTGGTCGACAAAGCCATGGAGTGAGCCTATGGTGGTTTCTTGATCTGCTGGAAATGATAGTTGAATCTTACGAAAAATCACTCTCAGACTTTGAGTGAATATAACAATAACAACAATAAGTATGAAATTTGTAGTACGGTATATGGTAAATTTTGACAGATGCTCATTTTGCGCCATTATTATATTTTGACAATCTTCATTTTTTGTTAGAAAGCTGACACATCTTTTTCCTTATTCTAACTCATTTTGCGCTTTATAAAGTATTTATAAATCGCTTTTTGCTATTTTTGTTTAGAGGTGGATAATAAGTCGGAAATACGTATAGTTTTGAAATATGTGTTCTATCGTGGAAATACAACATCACAAACATCTCAGAATATTAATGGAGTATTTCTTTATAATATTATTACACAGCATATGTAAAGAATATTTTTTCTCTAAGTCAAAAATTCTGTAAAAACTCCATATTGTGCCCCGCCCCACTTATAACTCAGAAATAGCCAGGAACTGTAGATATCCTGTAGAAAGGTAGCATAGTTTAGAGCATCGTCGCTGCTTATAGAAGTGGTTTTGTGTGCAACCCACAGTATTTCAAATCCGCCGGCTTAGATGCAAATGAGAGTTCAATGCTTTGATCGCAAATACGAAGTTGTACCGTTGACAGGATATTGATATCTGATCATGAACTAGTTTCACTTGTTTTATAGATGCTGTTATCTGTGGTCGCACTATTCATACATTAAATATAGTATATAGTGTACTTTATTAAGAATAATGAAAAAATTATAAGGATAATATTGCTTAAGTGAGTAATTTGATACCGATATATTACTAGTATTATATGCGATAAATCTAAGAATGATATATATTCAAAAAAATGCTCTCACTCTAATTTCTGAATATTTTTGTTGCTCTCCGGTTGAAATAAAAAAAAAAAAGATTTGTTGTTTTCAAAAGTAGTAGTAATAATTAACCTGAATTAAAAGTTCAACAATGTTGACCATCATCAATTAATTAACTAAGCTTTTAAAAGACACAGAAGATTAGGAAAATAAGAGATTTTTAGCAATTCATTGTTTATGTATGTTTATTTTACGCCTGTTAAGGGAATGCTAAAATGAAGTGCTTTTTCTCTAGAATACTTTGTTTCCTTTGAAGAAGGAATCAATAACCGAATTCCGTATCTGAAATTTTACAGTCTCATCAGTCTGAAAGCAAAGAGAAACATTTTCAATCAACTTCTGAACAAAACAATTAACCAAGATTTCCTACGGGAAGATATACACACACACACACACACA
>NC_068997.1:10694372-10697266 GCF_001194135.2 Octopus bimaculoides
CTATTTCCTCATTTTTAAATTATAGCTGGTACGTGTAGGGATGAAAAAATAATATTAAAGTTCAGTGATCGAAGCTATAATTAGTAGTGTATCACAGTAATAATAATAATAATAATAATAATAATAATAATAATAATAATAATAATAATAATAATAATAATAATAATAATAATAATAATAATAATAATAATAATAATGATAATAATAATAATGTAAATAATAATAACAATAGTTAGCTGGAGTAGATATAGACTTCTATGTTGGTAATAGTGAAGAAAGTTTATTAAAAACTGCTTGAGTCACAGCAAGACATAGGGAAACCAAAACACCAAACGAACTTAAAAACCAAAAGAAAGTACAGAAATTATCTGACTGGCAGGAGGAGGAGGAGTTGCATAGTATACTCCGAAAGATAGTTTCAGCAAATAGCAGTAGTGAGACATGGTTATGGTTGCAGAAAGCAAAGCTGAAGTGGGAGACAGAAAGTTTGTTAGTAGCTGCACAAGATAAAGCATTAAGGACTAATTGGATAAAAGCCAAGATAGACAAAAACAACTAGTTTCTCAATCTGGGTTGTGCAAATCAAAAGAGAAAACCGTTACTCATACAGTAAGTGAATGTAGCATGCTGGCACAGAAAGAATACAAGAAAAGACATGACAATCTAGGCAGAGTAATCCATTGGGAGCTATGTAGAGAGCTAGGATTTGAACATACTGATAAATGGTATGAACACGAACCTAGTAAAGTACTAGAAAGTAAGAAATACAAGAGGCTGTGGGACTTTAACATTCAGATTTACAGAGTAATAGAAAGTAGAAGGCCTGATTTGGTGGTAGTAGACAAAGAGAATAGAAAATGTTAAATACACGCATATACAAATTCTAGACATTTTAGGAATGTTAAGTTAAACAAATGAATGTAAATATAATAACAAATATTGCCATATATGGACAAAGTTTCGGTAAGAATAGTATAGAAAGACCCCAAATACAGAAACACCAAGAAATGAACAGGGAAGAAGATGGCGGAATCATGAGATTATTTGGAGATAAAACATAATAGAGAGAGAAATTGAATCTCATGCTGTGCACTTATAGCTTTCTAGATTTAGAATGAATGATTGAATGCATACAATAGATTAGACGATACTTTCGTGGAACCGAGTCTACGACCTGATGTCATTTTCTTATGTAGCCATTTCACTGAAGTTGTTAAAATCTTTTGTGTTCCACATTGAATTAGATGTACCTTATCTCTGTAGGAAAATTAATATACAAGAATTATACGATTTTCAAAATTACACAGTACATAACGAACTAAGAAATTGTTATAAAAACAAGAAGAAAACAACCGCAAAACTAAAAAATAAAAACAAAGTTATTCTTCATGCTATCGATTGAATCACGGTGACTATCATTGATTTTTAAAAGAAGCAAAAGTCATTGGTAAATTGAGTGAAGTGTTTCTTTCCATGAAAGCTATACAAATAAAATCTTCTCGTGGCACATGAACTTTGAAATCACGTAAAAACTAAAGAGTGTATCTTGAAATCACTTCAATCAATTGACCATTGTTGATTCGAAGGAAAAATACACTTTGATAAAATTCCTCAAAGATAGCGATTTAATTAATCTTATACACATTAAACATTAAAATTTATTTAGAGGGAAGTCTCTGTATTGTGTTCATTTAATCAAGTATATTAATGAAGCATTGCTTCATGCATTTCTTGATTTTCACTTCTTTTTGATAATTAATTCTAAGTTAGTTAGCAGCGATTCAATTCATTTTTCCTTGTAACGAAACTTACACTTCTGGATGCTTGCAATAAAATAAAACATTTTAAAATAATCTTACCGTAATTAAATTAGTTCTGAACAAACATTTAGTGATAAATTTTGGAATCTGAAATGTTGATATACTTAAATTATGCTAATTGTATTGAAATATTCCAGGCAAAAATCTGCATTAATCAATATATTTGACATTAAAGTCAGGGTCATTCAAGTAATAGGCAATTTTAAATAATTTTATTTTACTTTAGATTGTGGCTTACCAAAATATTCATCAAAATAATAAATCTGAAATTATTTTTAGATGCTACTTTCCTACAAAAAATTATCATCTCACACTGCCAAAATACATCCGATTTATGGTTTCTTTTGACATGAAATAAAGCTAAGTTTTGCAGGAGGAATCTCAGTCGGACTGCAATGACCTCTGTTATAGTTCTTTAACGCCGCTGTATATCAGGCACTTTTTGTAAAATATACGTTTTTCTATGAGGTCATTAAAACCCCTCGCTCTACCTTTTCCCGTTCTGGAGAAAGGGACATTGTGAATTGTTATAAACGATCTTTTTAATAGCGTAACAGATTCTGAAATCAAGCTAGTGAGAGAGAGCAAATACGATGAACAGCACAGTTGCGGTAGATCTTGGGAGATTTGAACTTGGAGCGTATAAAACCGAAACAAATACAGATGACATTCTTTTCAATGCTGCAGCAGTTCCACCATTTCACGACCTTCCATTATACAGCTGGCATTTATTCTATTAATCATGAAGCGATGAAAGGTTAAAGCTAACTCAGCAATATTCAAATCTATAATGAGGAAGGCAGGCAGTATATATATATTGTTCAGTAATTAGCACGACGTTCTGTTGTTTGTGAGAATTCATTGCCTGAGAAGTTAACATGTGGATCATTATAATCTTTTTAATAATCATGGTAATCATCATCATCATCTTGATTATCAACATTGTGACCATGATGATTCTTTGATGATGCTCCTTGTCATAATATTCAATTATTTTATTTATGCTTCTCATTGTATATATATACGCATTACAAGAGAATATACGACTAACTATTACGGATGACCCCCCCCCCC
>NC_068997.1:10697625-10707329 GCF_001194135.2 Octopus bimaculoides
ATATATATATATATATATATACATATATGTATATACATATATATATATATATGCATATATGTATGCATGTATGTGGTGTCGAAACATGTACCTTAGCTATTTGCTAAAATATAAATTGGTGAAATAAGAACTTAACCTTTATACTGAAATTAAACAAAAATCTCTGAATGACGTGTTATAGCATGGCTGAAATCCAATGACGTAAACCAGCAAAGGAATGTGATTTTGTAAACAGTAAATCATAACAGTGACATTTTTAATGTTAGCATACTTGTAAAAGAAAATTTGCTGCTTACACTAAAGATATTTCTCTCTGTTGAGATTTACATAAAACGCCGACTGTAAGTTACTAATTTTAACACAGCATTCACTCGAGATTGTATACTTGTTTTTCACTGATAAACATAGCTGGATTGAATATACTAATAGAATATTCTACTGCCTCTATGTATGCAAGACAGAATACAAAGTTAGATCTTATTTAGTTATAACTTATTTTGCTTTTATTTCAACAAAAGCTGTTATATTTAAATATTTCTGAATTCTTTACGTTAAATTTGTATGGCTTTGTAGTTATATACATAAGCGAAAGAATAATTTTTTGATTCGAAATCTACATGACAATAATTATGCATTACAATTCTATTTTAAAATTCGTGCACCAGTGAGGGAGTCTTTATGTAGTTGCATGAACTGCAACCAAGAAAAAGCGGCCAAGTATGACACAAATTATTCTTCATCGTCTAAAATAGAAAAAAATAAAAGAAAAGAGAATGGAAACATTGAATGAGCAGGCTGCGATGTCTGAAAAAAGAAAAGAACAAGGATAAATCAGAAATAAGATGGAGCTAAATAACAAGTTCTACAAGTATTGGAGTAGACACAGCTTTTAATGGTCAATTGGCAGAGTTGTTAGAGGGTAGGTGATGGGTGCTTTTTGTAATCGTCGTCCCTGACTGTGAGTTCAAATTCTACCGAAGTAAACTTACTATTACTTTCAAGCTTTCGGTAAGATAAAGTACTTGGTCTGTTTTGTTTTTTTTCCAAACTCTCTTCTACACTTAAAATCTAGCTGTCTCTGTTTTGTGAATAAATCAACTTCGATCAAATCTGGGGAGAGATAGGCTCTGGCAGGACTGAAAGAATTTTAAAGACGAACCGTATACTACGATGATACTCTATAATTCCAAACGACGTCTAGAGTCCAAGCCAGAGGAGGCAGGCACTGCATTTAAGTCATAGAAAAAGTTGTATAATTGACTGCATTAAATGAGAATATAACAGATCCTATTTTTCAATCTTCACTCGAGAGAATTTCAGTTGAAAACACCCAGAGAGAAAATCTAATGCAGTTAACCTAATGTGTTACTGACTGGAGTATTTCCATCACCCTATATCATAAAATGTTTATTAAATATACAATTAGACCTTAATAATAAGCATCTTTACCTCCACTTAGCTATATAGTCATTTGCCATACAATAGTCATTGCGAACATTTTCTCAGTACTTTCTTTAACTAATTACTGAATGTTTCGACTGAACAGTCTTCATTTTTTCACTCACCTTGATTCTGGTAAGCATGTGTAAAAACCCTGCTTTGTTGAGGAAATTTAATAATATCGAAACATATCTTCAGTTGTCCCAGTGCACATCAAAGAGAAAACACCTCTCCTCACTGTATAAACCAATATAAGTAATTTGTTTTGGATTCAGAGTTTTCTCCCTTGCTTTTCGGGAAGAATTATTAACGATTGTTACTTTTCTGTTAAGTGCGGCTATTATAGGAAATCTTTAAAAAGTATGCTTCTGTAAAAGAGATTTGAATCAAGTATCCTTGTCTGGTTATTGATTCTATTTTTGATTAAAACATCATATCACATTTCCACCCCATTTTTTTATTTTTGCAAACATTCATCAGTTTTCCACTAGTAATATGTTCTTTCAAAGAATGAACATTCAAACATGCAAATGTAATCTAGATATCAAAGAAACAAAAAGAACCGATCTAAAGACAAAATGAAACGCCCACTGAGTTTTGCAGCATGTACATTTGGCGCCGAACGAACAATTTCAGTTTATAACCCTTACATATGTTATTGTGATCGTTAGGTCTTCTTTCTCTAAGAGGGCACAGTTGATGCAATTAAAAGCATCTATTCTCAATATAACATGGGTAAAGAATTATGGATTAAATTACTCTGATTCTCTTGCTGTTGCCATACTTTTGCCTAACTTTTAGTATTTTGAAAGATAAGATTATGATAGAGAATTACATCTATGCATAAGTTATGAAATCTATTTACGATCGGCTGCACATCAAACACTACATATGCATTAAGCTTTCATCTCTATTTCAAACGAAGAGATTTACGCTTTCAAGACGTTTCTATGGTAAATTCCCCTTCTTTCAACGGATAAAAATTATGAAATAATAATTCTGTAAGCAAAGAGAATTATAGAATACAATTCCACACTCTGCAGCTGTTTAATTGTGAACATAAAACCGAAAACATTTATTTATTAAATCGACAGAATGGCTATATAATTTTACCTCACATGCCCTAATGTATGAAAATGTATCGCACTCAGCATTTATTGCTACTTGAGTCAAAGAGAAAATAAATGCATAATAGATATCTATATTAAAAATAAATACAAAAATATCTCAGTTCTCCACAGAAACTAAAATCAAAATTCTATGAATTTGTAAACCTCAACGATGTTAATATAAGTGAGGACAGCCATTAACAAACTATCCTTCAAATTACTCACATAAAATTACAGTTTTGAATTGCTATATTATTGCTTTGCAAACGTCAGAAAACTATATTAAATCAAAATATGAGAAATCTATATTTCGGCTTCCAAATGTTCTTTCTGTTTGTTGTACCTACTTGGAAATATGGAAAACTAGCCACCTGAAAACAATCGGATTATGTTTATTGGGAAGTTTTTGCTTGGTGATGGGCAAGTCTTGTTATAGTCTCTAGATACTGTATGTTATTTCCCTAGCAAAATACATACTTAGTTAGATGAGGCGTTGGACATCTCTGACAAAAATAACTTTATTTTTTATGCTTCGACGGAAAGATATTCAATTTATGTTCCATGAGACCTTACAGCAGCAGTTAAGGAAACTAATGGATAGACGAAATAAACTTTGTTTACAAGACTGCAACATACATGAATTCGGAAACCTACAACCAGAGGCCTTAGAAAGTTAACAGCGACAACAACAGAAACCACAATGTTGATAATAATAATGTAATGACTCGGCAGGTTCGCTGCCCCAGCAACAGCTAGATGAAGAAAAAGGAGGGGAGAGGGGAGAAGAGGAAGGAGAGGTAGAACAATAACAACAATAATGTTAATAATAGTGGTAAGTCCACTAGCCCAGAATGAATATAAGAGACGTCATGACAATATAGCAAGGATTATCCATTGGAGACTTTGCAAAAAGAATGGACTTGACAGAGCAAAAAAGTGGTACGTATATAAACCCGAAGGCATCATCGAAAATACTAATGCAAAGATCCTATGGGTTTTTATGATTCAGTGCGACCATAAGATGGAGAATGGGAAACCAGACATAATGTTAATTGAGAAAGAAAGGAAACGATGCTGGATCACAGATATAACATGCCCAGCTGACAACAAGGGATGCGATAAGGAAGAAAGAAAAGTTGATAGATGTTACAGGTTAGCTTGGGAGGTTAAGCAGTTGTGATCGCTGAAAAAGGTGGTAGTAGTACCACTAATTGTCGGAGCCCTGGGAACAGTAAGTAAAAATGTTGAGAAGTACATCGAATAAATAGGGGCTGCATTAAGAGTGGAGCACTTGCAGAAAACAGCACTGCTTGTAACCTCTCGAATACTTGACAAGATCAGTAAATATAAAGACCTGCGAATAGAAATTGAAATAAATGTGGCATCTCAAGGCGACTACCGTACCAGTGATTGTAGGATCTCTAGGAATGATAAAAAAAGGTACTGAAACCTATTTGAAAATGATACCAGGCCTACCATCCCTACAAGAAGTGCAAAAACATCGTGTTAACTGGAATGACTCATGTACTGAGAAGAGCATTATCGCTGTGAAAACAACACCCATTCATGAATTTATTTATTTATTAATTTTCTTTTTACATACATATTTTACCTGTGAATTTTGCGTGTGTAAACTGGGAATCCATACAATGAGCTTCTCTGCCCGAGGTGTACGGAAAACACTCGGCGAGAAATGGAAGAAAGTTTGAAGAAAGAAGAAAAAATAGAACATAATAATAATAATAATAATAATAATAATAATAATAATAATAATAATAATAATAATAATAATAGTAATAATAATAATAATAATAATAATAATAATAGTAATAATAATAATAATAATAATAATAATAATAATAATAATAATAATAATAATAATAATAATAATAATAATAATAATAAATGTTCTGATGCAATACCAAGTAGTGACTCTCATAGGTTTTGATCTTAACTGATTGGAAGTGTTATCATGCCCATATTTTGTCTTGGTGTAAAAGATAGGCTACAGCAAATTTTCTGCTCAGTACCACAGTACAGCTTGTCAGATGCTTGACCTGAACTATGTCCCTTAGTAGCTGACTATATTTACCTTTTTGATCACGAGCAGGAGTAGCGAGAGAGCATCATGAATTTTTTAGAGTTTAAATAATTAACTCTTGGAAACATGGGTTTTTCGGTCATCATCCTTAAAGAACCCTTATTCGGGGACCTTTTGAGTCTCTCGACTTGAAGAAAAATTCCAACTGGGACTCATCTGTAAGTTCATGCGCTATTTATCTTGATATGAGGTCATCATGTCGGTATATACATGTTTGTGTCACATGTGCCTGGTATAACCTTATCAGACGGGTAGTCATGATGGTTTTATTGGGCTTCGTATATTTGCATCCCAGGGTCACTTTGAAGGCATGCGCTGCTCTCAGACACCTAGGCTATTTAGGAAGCCTCTTGACATCTAAGGTTACTTGTTGTAGCCCGATGTCAGGACTTTTTTCTTTTCCAACAGTCTAATCTGTTGTGCGTATATGAAACAACAGCAACAACAACAACAATAAGGTTTTCTACTCTGGGCACAAGGCCCGAAATGTTTGGAGAGGGGGGGGGGCAATCGATTAGAACGACTCCTGTACACAACTGGTACTTAATTTATCGACCCCAAAAGTATGAAAAGCAAAGTCATCCTCGGCGGAATTTGCACAACATAAGTGTGGAAGATTGTATAATTGTAGAAAAAGAGTCTCTAATATTTATTTTCGTAAGGTGGCGCGCTAGCAGAAACATTAGCACGCCAGGCGAAATGCTTAGCGGTATTTCCTCTTTCTTTACGCTCTGAGTTCAAATTATGCCGAGGTCGACTTTGCCTTTCATCCTTTCGGGGTCGACAAATTAAGTACCAATTGCGTACTGGGGTCGATCTAATCGACTGGTCCCCTACCACTAAATTTCGGTATTTGTACCTAGAGTAGAAAAGAATATTTACTTTCGTATAAACTCTAATAATTTTAAGTTGATACATTAGTCTCACAAGTAACTCATTAGAAAGCCCAATATATCTAATCAAAACACTTTTTCTAACCACACGGATGAGCTACAAATAAACCCATTTCTGATAATAATCAGGGGAAAACAATTCCAGAAGTAATAATGCCACAACATTTGGTACAATTATCATGACCTTAATATGCAGGAAACCAACCAAACACTATGCTTCACCTCGTGACCATCTTCAACCAAATGAATATATATCTTAACTGATAGTAATTGAGATATAATCCTTCCAAATAGGGAGCAGCTTCTCTAACCCCGGTTACGGCAAAGCTCCCCATCCCGCAACTTATACTGCTTTTGAGAATCCTGATATTGGGAATCTTGTTAAATGAATGTAAAAGATTCTTCTGAAAAACTTCCAGTATATATTCAACGTCAATGGTGAGAAAGCGTTCACGAAATTTCTCTAATTTTATAGGGAATGACTTATAAGTAGTTCAAAATAAGTAGCACTTCGACGGGGTCATGACAGTAATCTAAATGATAAAAAAATATACATAGACTGCTCTTTGTATTTAGTAATGTTCTGCACTTTTGGCATCACAAATGTATAGAATATACACAGCTGCACATATATGTATGCGTGAGCAGGTACATATATGTACACACACACACACACACACACACACACACACACACACACACACACACACACACACACACACACACAAACACACACACACAGGTTTGGTAAGTTTTAACGCATATGAATAAGCACACACTCGCATATTGGTGAAAGAAAGACGATGAAATCTACGTAATCGTGTTTATAGTGTTGATAACGTAGAGCCTGTAGATATTCACACGAGATTATCCAATAGATGTCGACTTTGTAAACACAATCTCTTGTGTCTGTCTCGTTGATTAGATAAAAATAGTTTAGATGCAATCAGTAGCTTTTGATTAGATAAAACGTACTTGTAAATATCTCATAGTTAAAACCTTCGTTGATCTTAACTTGATGCAGATATCCAATAACTGTAAAGACTAATTTGTTTAAAAACAATATACGTCGGGACATTCGCTTTAAACAATAAACATGATTCAATATTACTGAAATGTAACTTTATGTTAAGATATAATGTTTTTAGTTTATCTAAACTTCTCTTTGTCTTTCTTTAAATATTTTTTTTTCAGTGGGGACGTTTGTAAACATTAGAGTTAAATTTGAATTCTGTTAGTGATTTCAGTAATGAAATCTAAATTCAATTAAACAGGAATGAAATTTGATTTTTCTGATGAGGATTCTGACGCACAAATCAATAGGTCCCCTGCAGTTTGAATAACGAAGTATGTGTGATGGTCTATATTCTACACATTAAAATGTTTAGGTTTCGTATTCTACAGACTTTATAATGGTTTATCAATTTCAGTAATTCGTAAACACAATGAATGTTCGAATCCTCGTTAATCAATTTACTACAATAATTTTTCGTACCTATGATACGCTGCAATAGGTGATATCCCTGAGTGAGATATGCTTTGTCATTCTTTATATTAGATATGCCGTTATAGTGGAACATTTTCTGATGTGACCGCATAACGCTGTGTATTAACTTATTTTAACTTGGGAAGGTGATTCCACTGATTTCATGATAATCGGTGAAAGACGCACAACACATTGGCAAGAATACCAATTAAGCTGTTACATTCGATCTTAAATACTTTGTGTTTATTTTGTTTTTCTACCGAAATCACGTATACACTTCTCTGTCAGATTCACCATCGAAAATACAGTGAAACTGTAATCGGCGCAATAGAAACCTATCACCAACAGCGGTGATAGTGGTTTCAATTTTCGGCACAAACCCAGTCGTTCAGAGGAGGGAGTGACTCTATTACAACGACTCCAGTACTCAAATGAAATTCCTTTTATCGACACCAAAAGGAGGAAAAGCAAATTCGACCGCAGCGGAATTTGCACACGGAACGTAAAATCAAACGAAATACCGCTAAACATATAGCACGATGTGTGAAAGAATCTGTCAGCTCGCCATCTTGTCAACGGCGATAACATTAAATAAATGTTAAAAAGGATGAGGAAAACAATCACGAATTACACAGTACTCCTCGCGTTTAATGTGTTAATAATATTTACCTAGAGATAAGACATAATAAGACTCACTGAATCTGGTCGTATATTCAATAAATTAGCCAATGTTGCTAGCTAATGTTTGATCCTGCCAATAACGGAACAGTGTACTATATATATATTAATAGTAATACTATGACAACGAAAGAATGAATGAGACCTCGATATTATGTAAATAGAGGAATATGTGACAATTATTCGGTTGTCATAATAAAACTCTGAGTTTTAAAAGAACTTCAATAGAAGGAATTAGTAGTTTATTTTTTTAGAAGCTATTCTGGAGAGGGAGAGATATACAACGAATTAGACATAATGCAGAAAGTATAAAAGGAAAATATGAAAATAAAAATACATGTTGGATGTTAAAGTTGCTGTTCCGTTATCCAAGACATGTGTTGTGCCGAATGGGTAAAGTATCGTCTTGTACGTAACATCTAACATGTATTTTTATGTTCATATTTTCCTTTTATACTTTCTGCACCATATCTAATTTCTTGTATATCTCTCCTTCTCCAGAATACTTCTAAAAAATTGAATTGTACTAATTCCTTCTATTGTAGCTCTTTTAACTAGTCTCTGTTGATGGAATATCATTTAATTCCCTGAAACAGCTGAATATTAATTTTATCATTTCTGTTGCCCAATAGCAGATACCTAAAGTCAAAGACTGATACAACGGTAAAGTGCTGGAGTAAATATGCGAAAACCTAACAGCATTTAGTCTCTTTCTTCCGATATCACGTGCCTGCTGTCCTCAGTTATAATTTTAAATCTTTCAGATGTACAAATATACCAACCATTTACTGCGTCGGTTCAATCGAATTTTTACATCTCTTTTGCTACAAACAAACCTGACATTGAACCAATACGAGATAAAAAAAAATTGAATCACAATATCTAACGAATTATGATATATTTAATATTTCTATTCTATGGTTTGTTCAGTTATAGATGCCTTTCAGCTGATGTATGAAACTTGGTAAACGAGTTTTAGTTCGGGTAATAATACTGAATAGATGCGTATATAATCTTTTCAGAAAATATAAAAGATAATCATATTAGAATCCATGGGAAAACCAAATTAAATACAAGGGGCCATTGCTTGTAAATAGGTTAGAAACCCATTCATATATGTTTTTCAAACATTCGGTGAATCGACGGAAATTTTTCAGAAGTGGTGTAATAGTTGAATCTGCATTATTTATTATAATATATAATAATCATATTCACTCTTTATTGGACGAAATGTAATTTCTAATTTGACCTTAGTACGTTGCCAAATTTAAACCGTTACATTTCGGCCATAGTTAAAGCGAAAAGATGAGTTTGTTAATTTAATTTAATCACAGAGACACTGACTGATGCTTTTAACATTTTAAATAGCGTTAATGTCAATAGTTGATTTGGCGAAAACTCAGATGGTTTGTTTCGGAGAAGAACTATTTCTGTTCATATGAAAATGTTCGTTTTTATTCTTCTTTACCGCATTTCAGAAATGCTGGAAAGTGCCAGATTTTCCAAAGATATTTTATGTTCGAATTTGGAGTGTAGCCTAAGCATTTTCACTTATTGGCTAAGTGAAATACGAGTTTCAAATATTAAAGTTTCGCATTCGTTCATTATATTTATTGCAACTACTTAAATCCAATTTAAGTTTCTTTCAGATCCTCTCAGTATTTTAAGTAGACATTGCCGTGTAGATGACAAGTTCGTTGGGCACCTCTGCCATTCCGGGTTCGATTTGACTCCGCAACTCACTGGAACGTGTGCTTTCCAATTTTCTAGTTTCTTCAGGCTGATAAATTAGTTGTGAGTGTAACTTGGTAAATTACAGGAGGCTATGTATGCATATACATTTTGGAATATATGTACATATCTGTCTATCTATCTATCTATTTATCTATCTATCTATCTATCTATCTATCTATCTATCTATCTGTCCTGTCTCTGTCTATCTGTATGCATGTATGTATGTCTCTCCCTCTCTCTCTCTCTCTCTCTCTCTCTCTCTC
>NC_068997.1:10707701-10715330 GCF_001194135.2 Octopus bimaculoides
ATCTTATATATATATAAATATATATATACACACATACATATCTCTCTCATGCCCATCTCTCTCTCCACACACACACACACAAATACACATATATATATGGTGCGCGCGCGAAGGTGTGTGCTTGTCTGTCTGTATGTCTGTGTGTAAAACGGGCGAGAAAATCTCGCAAAATGTGCTTTTCAGGCATATTCCCTTTATATATTTTCTCTGCGTAGTGTTACATATTCCGTTGCTACAAATACTGTGAAGACCTCAATTGACCCTTTAGAAAATTGTGACCAATGTTGATATTTTTTTCAGAAATTATGATTTCAAATAAACAAATCAATAAATAAATAAATAAATAAATAAATGTCTTTCAGACTTAGAAATCTCGATAGAAAGTTGAGCTGTTAATACGATTTATCGATAAGCCAACGGTTCGATAGTTGGAATCCTGTTACCAAAGGGATTATTCATAACATTGTTTTTTCCTCCCCTCATCTGTCACTCTTTCTTTCTCTCTTTCCCCTCTCTCCCCCTCTCACTCACTCTCTTTCTCTTTCTTTCTCTATGAGGCCAACATGCTGCAAAGAGTTAGCATGGAAAGATAAAATTTACCACAGAATGTAACAGGTGCATTGTACTCTTTTATTGTTTAAACAGTGATCATTTGTAATTACGTAGACTTAGAATCAAAAGTAAACAAATCAATACTATTGAGTCCTCCTTGGCATTATCGTGTATTTAATACTTAAGAGAGAGACCACGTCGATGTATCTTTAAAATCTCTCAGTACCGTATGTAAAATTATCAAAAGTCCTTTATCATACATTGTTGAAATTAAATCTCATAACAGGCATGGATACAGGACGTACATGATTTATATTATCCTAAAATGTATACAGGTGTTGCATCTATAGGAGATTGTGGCATTATCTATAGTTTAATTGTTGGTATATTTTACTTACACTTTCGTACATTTTGTTTATTGATAAGCCGTGTCTCTCATTTCCATGATAACACTCAGTATTTACAAGTATTTTGTTAAATGGTATTAACCGATAAAAATTATAGATATAAGCCGCAGAGTTGTATAATTTATACCTCATTTCTGCATGCAATATTCATACTTGTTTTTGCCATGTTATTAATGAGGAAAATGGCGAAAATGTGATAACAAAACTAGATGTAACTTACTTCTGCACTCCATGAACCCTTTAAAATTGTTTGCGTGCACCTGCAGTGAAAACTAAAACTTGACGTCATTCTTGCAATAAAAGAAAGAATAATCAATTTCGCGGTATACGACAAAAGTTAAACTTATTTTCAAAGTTTTGGTTTGACAATGACTCGAGTAAAATATCATTTCATGACTGTCCTTATTTCAAAGATAGATTATCACGCATAGTGAAGACGCGTGGCTCAGTGGTTAGGGCATTCGGCTCACGATCATAAAGGTCGTGCTTTCATTTCCCGGTGATGCATTGTGTCCTTGAGCAAGACACTTTATTTCATGTTGTCTCATTCCTCAAACTCAGTTCCTCTGAGACATGCTCTCTACTAATTAGCAGATGTAACCTTTGTGATGATTGGTAGAATTTGACTGAATATACCGAAGTGTAAAACCGTCACTCTACACGTAAAAATTTTCGTTGCTTTTACGATCTTGAAGGAGCGATTGAGATGCGCATAAAGAAGTGTACGAGACATTATATTATCATACTTTTAGATTTGTCTGTACAAAATGATTTGCCAACACCACACACAAGGCTGTCATTGTGCACAAGGTTGAGTGGCAGATTAAAAGCAGAATGAACACTCCTGTCATCTGTTACCAACGTTGTTGCAATTTCAAATGAGACAGCTGCATTAGCAAGCTGCTTGAGTGAACGGACATTTTGTCAATATTAGGTTCATCAAAATGTTTTGTCTGTTCACCCAGTAGCTTCGAGAAAAACTATTCCTGCTGAATGAGGTGATGCCAATTATTTGGTCCGTCTATAAGTTTGTTTCATTTGGAACTGGAACCAAGCGTTATAAATTTTGGGGAACACACTGTTCGGATGCTGAATTTCATATCTGGTTGCACACAGAATTTATCGACTGAGATTTGCAGCTTGCAGTTTTTGTGTAAGCTTTGCCGTCCATATTGTTCGAGGTCGTTGCTAGATTATCGAGGATCAGTAGTTGGTTGTACATGGCAGATGTAAATCCTAGCTGTTGTCTTTTTGTTAATTTAATCTTGGTGTGCATGACAGAATATATCTTCTGTTCTTGTGTGGTTATATCAATGTTGCCGAGGGCTTGATAGCAAACTAGCACAGAAAAAGATAACATAGAAACCTTTTATCATGCCTGAAAAGAGATTGCAGCCTTATCTAGTTGTGTATCACTTTCAAGAAGCGTCTTCTTTGGCAAGATTAGCGATATTACTGCACATATATATCAAATAACTGTTACTGGAATGAGAAAGAACCGAGGAGTGTTTATTAAATATTTGAAAGTTTCTCACTTAAAATATTGATAGGTGCAGGAATAGCTGTGTGGTAAGAAGTTTGCTTCTCAGCCACATGTTTCCGGGTTTAGTCCAACTGCGTGGCACCTCGGGCTATTGTTTTCTACTCTAGCCTTGGACCGACCAGAGCTTTGTGAGTGAATTTGGTAGACGAAAACTGAAAGAAGCCTGTCGCACACACACACACACGCGCTCGCACACACGCACTCGCACACACGCACTCGGACACGCGCACATATGTTTGTGTTTGCGTATGTGTGTCTGAGAATGTCTCCCTTTCCCCCATCGCTTGATAACCGATGTTCGTGTGTTTATGTCCCCATAACTTAGCAGTCGGTTCGGCAAAACAAACATTAAAATAAGTACTAGGCTTACAAAGAATAAATCCAGGGGTTGATTTGTTCGACTAAAACCCTTTATGGCAGTGCTCCAGCATGGCCGCAGTCAAATGACTGAAACATGTAAAAAAATAAAAGAATGCGTGGTTTCAACATAACATGCAAGACTGTAAATGGATTATATTTTAAATCTGTTACCTTTTGTGGCACTCCGTCGGTTACGACGACGAGGGTTCCAGTTGATTCGATCAACGGAACAGCCTGCTCGTGAAATTAACGTGCATGTGGCTGAGCACTCCGCAGATACATGTACCCTTAATGTAGTTCTCCGGGAGATTCAGCGTGACACAGAGTGTGACCGTGCTGGGTCTTTAAAATACAGGTACAACAGAAACAAAGAAATTGTGGTGAAAGTGTACAACAACGGTCGCCACCCCACTTGCCGGAGCCTCGTGGAGTTTTAGGTATCTTCGCCCAATAAACCATGATCCTACGACTACGAGTCCTCTGCCATAACCCCTGGGCCATTGCACCTCCACACGTTACCCTTACATGTGTTTATACTTTAAACATTTTACACTCTATGAATAGGACTAATTCATTTATAAACTTAGAAATGTAATAAAACATTGAAGTTTACAGAGTACAATTTATTGAGCATGAACCGGAATATAAACAAATTTTAATAGAAAACATTAAAAATATATATTGTTTTCTATCTTCCATGACATTTGAAATCGTCTAGTAATCTTCAAAGATATGGTTTCTTTAAATGTGAACTTTTTAATAACGATTGCTTTCCAGATATACTTTTCTCTGTCTTTCTGCTGTCTTTCTCATCCATCCATCCAAATATATGCCTGTCCTCACACCTATATTTGGCCTTCAGAACTGGCCACTACAAGAACTCATTGAAATAGGTGTTCGAACTTGTAACCTGCTCAGTGTTACAAGAAATTTCACACACACACACACACACACACACACACACACACACACACACACACACACACACACACACACACACACACACACACACACACACATATGCGCGCACACAAACACACTCCCACAAACATTAACTCTATCACCAAACGATATAAACAACTGTCTCACTGAAGAACTCCTATATAATTTCTGTCTATGAAATTTCGTTCATAGGGCTTTGATTAACCCATAGTGATGGTATATGCACGTATTGGATGCGAGGATTGGATTAATGACATTCCATGCATTTCTGAAAGTTGTAGTATAATTAGAGAAGAAACATATCTTATGTTGAGGCAGTGTTTTAGCTTCCTCTTTACAAGCATTTATCCCTATCAATTGATCAACTTTTTAATCGTAATTTAAGAATTAGAAATAAGCCACATATCTATATGCTATATATTTGTGTATTTATATATATATATATATATATATATATATATACATATATTCTCCATTGTCTTAACTATGTTTAATAAAATTGTCGAATGTGCAAAGCTCAATTAATTAATTCAGCATGGAATACACTTGGGATTTCATTGCGCATTAATTATAAGAAAAGCGACGGTAACAGCTCATTATTCTGAAATCGATTAAAATAACGAGGAAAATAATATCGAAGTTCAATAAAGTATATTCAAATTCGAATGTAAATACAATTCGCCATAACACCATATATAATTTTTGTATTTCTAAAATCAACAGAACTTAAAATTACACGCAAATATATTTGTCTAAAAGTAGCATATGCCAATAATTTTAAACTATTAACCAAATTATTCCTATATACACAATCACATGAAAATCCATCGATAAGTTTTAAACTATAGATCTGATTATTTACATATGGCGAAACAGCCCCAAAATACACTCGCACTTAATTTCAATTATTGATAAAATTGTTTACTCCTATATTTATGATGTGTAGATCACTATGTAAGCATATATAAAACCTTTTAGAAACTAAGTTAACTATGAAATAACTTCTGTATGAAAACAAATAAATTTGCTTCATAACTATGAAATAATTTTCTCAGGAAATTTTTTGTTTGTTTGTTTCCGATGTTCTATTATAAAATTGTTTGGTAGTTTATACCAGATTCTAATCATTTATTCTCTGCAAACAGTTAAATATATTTTAGTTTGCAAGAGCGAATATAAATCAATAATCAATTTTACCTTTGAAGTGACTACTAAATATTACAGTCGGGCTGTTGAAAAATCTGTTTAAACTGATAGCGTATAATGAATGCGAAGTATTGTGAAAGCTGATAGTAGTGTTGTATAGAAAATCGAATAAATATTTTCATGACTGAATACTTTAACAAAATATTTCATTCATTTATTCATAACGGGAACTTTTTTCTTTCAGGAAAGTAATATATCTCGAGAAATAAACCGTATTCAATATATAAGTGGAACATAGCTTTAAAGTGCAATGCTCCATTTGCTAACATTGTTTGGTAGTATCCAGCCTTGAATGCTTTGCAAATTTGTGATTTACTTACTGGTTACCAAAAGCGAAAGAAATTGAAGCTGAGCAAAGAAACAAAGTATATAACAGCCACAGGGTCAACAATATTCTGTAACCAGCGTTTCACTGATTTAGCGACCAAGGCAGTGAAATTCCAATGGTTCTTTCCATCTTGTCTTAATAGGTAGGTAGAAGTTATCGAATGACAGGACAACTGGTTCGAATGTTTTCATAAGAATTGACACCACTAAGGACTCCCAAGCTAGGTAATGATGTCTAGGCGGCTAATAGATTAAGTTTAAAAAACTTAAATGTAGATATAGTACAAGGGAGAACAAAATATAATTATTTTATGTTGCGAAAGAGAAATAACTGCCGCATAGTTCATATTGATATCGATTCTCAAACTGATATTATTGAACTTTTAAAGAACTTACCCATGTTATTCTACATATATTTCACACATCAACTAAAGAGAACTATTGACAAAGACCAAGTCAATCTGTTGTTAAGAAGAAATGTTCTTTAAATTGCATTAAGTAAAACAGAATGTTTTACTTTTAATGTTATAAAGGATATTTTTTATTCTTATGCACATGTCAGTGATGGCATTTAAAATAAGTTATTTGCTTCTACTTCTTCAAAAATTCCATTTAGTCTCTTATTAACCTCCATTCGATCGTTTTGTCCGGCGGCTAAATCTTATTAAGCTTGCACGGAGATCAGTGACAGATAGCATAAAGTTTCCAGTTGAAAAGTAAAAAAGGACAAGCAACCTTTAAACATAAAATTGTACCAGAGTCCTAAGAGACTAGTGATGATCGGCATGGGCAAATAGCATAACAGCTTCACAAACTGGAGTTAGTTATTTCGCTGTGCGGAAGAGGCAAAACACCGGAGAAAAACTCTTCATTGGGGAGAAGGATTCGGGCAGAAACATTATTCTTTTCTTCTCCATTGTAAAATCATTCATTCATTCCATTTTGCGAACATGAATGCATGGTTTGGTTCTCAATAAAGAACCAATGATATTTTATATGCTACGTGTAGTTATTAAGCTTGCTTTTTGTATCTTTTTGTCGAATATATTCTATCATTCCTAGTTGTAACCATCTTGCTACTATTGTAAGTATGTTTCCTCAAAGTTTAAAACCTACGTGATGTTTATTTAAAAAATGACAGTAAAGTTTCTTTACTTTGATTTAGTTGCCACAGTAGACAAGTTCACTAATTTTAGAGATGGTCTGTTTTACTTCCTCGTTGGTTGGTTGTTATCTTTGCATTTTCATTTTATTGATTCTATTTTCTAACTTAAACGCCAGAATACCGTGCATGGTTCACACTAAAATATCGACTTAAACTGAATAACAGAAAGTATATCTTGCAAGGAAAGTCTACAAATTTACTGACAACGGTAATCAAAAACAATTATAGTCACTATAATCATAGAGATATTTTAGTTTATCATAGCATACACAATCTTATTTAGAAATTTAGAAGCATGAAGTTTAACACAATTTTTCCAGTTTAAGATGTATTTGAAAATGAACAGAGAGACGTTATCAGTTTATACTTAAATGGTACAATTCAATGCTTATGATAAGCAGAAACTAGTGCGACCAACACTTTGTGTTTACAAACTCTGTATCTTTAACTATTTGCAGTCATCCAATCTAATTTATTTTCGAACAGGGCAACGACGATCGAAAGAAAGAAAATCACATCTTCGACATACTCTTTTGATTATAGCTGACTTGAGCTTTAAATGGATAAATAGGTTTAGGAAGTAAGCAGAAATGCCGTTTGAAATATTGCCAAGATGTTAAATGGCGTAAAATGACAATTGCTATGAAATACCGCCATGTTATTGTTCTTAAACAGTCGCAGGTGAAAATTTCACTCTTGTAATCTGTAAAGTGAAATGGTCGTACCTTTGCATTGATAATCAAATCTAACGCTAATCAAGTTTTACTTTCAAGATAATAACCAACCAAACAGTTTTATTTTAATTCGAACTCGTAATAACTACTTATTGTGGAGTGGTTCCCTAAAATTTTAAAGCATAATAAAGCATTGTATTGTATTTTTTTTACATCGTTGGAAAAATTACTTAGTAGCCTAAACAACACTTAACGAAATTTGTATTACAATGATATAATGTTTATGGAAATGTTGTTTGGACTTTTATTATACTATTGACATCTCATCTCTTATATTATACAAGTTTTATTTATTATTATGCAAAAAGTAGTCGACTTTAGAGGTGAAGTATCTCGTCTTGCATTAAAGATTACACATTAGAAAAAGCTGCCAAATAAATCTAATTATATATA
>NC_068997.1:10715406-10730345 GCF_001194135.2 Octopus bimaculoides
TGTGTGTGTGTGTGTGTGTGTGTGTGTGTGTGTGTGTAAGTGTTTGTGTGTTTGTGTGTGCATGTATATGCGTGCGTACGTGTTTCGTGTTTTCCTCTTAAAAATCTATTATAAACATTTGTCTAAATCTATGGAAATTCCTCCCAATATAGAATTTGTTCCCAAATTGTAATAAAACAAACTTTAGTTACTTTTAGAGCCGAACAATCAATGCAGATTTTATCTGCTTACTACTGGCTGTTCTATATTAATCTGGCTAGTAGGTGTGGATTAGTTAAAGCCGGATTCCTATGAATTTTTTGTCTGCTGTTACTAGAACATAGATACATTATGTCAGAAAACACATGACAAATATATTATGTTGGAGTGATAAAGAAATATATCAGAATTATAGCTTTCAAAAAATTCTCACGCAGACGAGAGAGCAGATAAAATAAGTAGTCACTATATTTCGTATTCAAAATTAAATGCTATTGACATAACACAGAAAAGCTTTGAGCACTGTTGAATACTAAAACATTGTTACATTGTACTTGAATGTATTTTCCCGTAGCGAAAATGTATATCTGTAAATCATATACTTATAAAACTTGTAACTTTCAACAATCTGATTCTAATATGAATGTATTACTCTAACCTGCTGTTACTATATTCTAGACATTGTAAGCTGCATAAAAGTGTAGTTGACATTTTTATATGACTTAGCCAGAAGAGGATGAGCAAAGCCCGTGATATTTGCAGAACCTGAGATTGATGGGTTTCCTCATAGCCAAATTCTTAAACATCCAATCATCCATGCGCTTTAAATCATTTGTTAATCATCGTCCCATTGAATTTGTTCCACGAAAGCCTTATGACTCTTTAGGAAATGATGATTGTCTATTACTTGGAGAAGAAATTGATGCAGAAAGTGAAGTGCTAAGACTGAATATTGCAGGAATAAATACAAGAAGGGTTAAGATAGTTAAGAACTGGAGCCCGGAGTCGGAGATGAATTATATGTGACGAGAAGTGAAGTTACAAGTGTTTTAGGTTGCATTGAATAGGCTGTGGTCCGAGGAGAAGAATCGATAGAAAACTAAGTAGAAAAGGCAGTTGAAGCATTCAACTTCTCTGTGGGATGGAAGTTATACTGCATATTGATCTGTGGCTCCATGCTAATCAGTCGGTTGTTTTTTTAATGCAGTACTGGATATTCGTACTTTAAGCAGTAGCACAGTCTCAAATTTGGAGGCAGTATTTCAACGCAAATATTATATGGTTTAGCACTGAAAACAAGCTATATTTGTGGAATCCATACTACTAAAATTGCAATATTAATCGAAATCCCTAACTTTTTGGAAACAATCTTAAATAGTAATATACATGAAGAATACAAGCTTACTCTTATTAATTCATGATTATCTTTATGTTATTATAAGTATTGTATTGTGTTAAGACTAAGGACAAAAGCCTTGCATGTTTTTGATTGGAGTTATAATTTTATTTGAAATTTTTCCAAAAGAACTTTAGTGATAAATGTTAGCCCCACATTCAGGAGATAATTGTAGGGGTAGAATCAGCCCCAGTGTATTCTAAACATGACCGTATCATCTTTTCAAGCACAGTTTATTTCCGATCACATTTCCCAGCACATCTTTATCATTTAGAGTGGACCGTGATTTGAGAGGAATGTGACTGTTCCTTCTGGTAGGTCAGACGACTGCATAAGGCTTTAAAGTAGCATCGACTAGGAATTGAAATTGCATCTAATTCTCGGTTTGATGGGAACATTTTTTCTATTTCCCTCGCTCCGTAGTACTTACAGCGAATCTTATTTAACAGTGTGTTGGCCAAAAAGTCAGTTCACTTTTTAAGCGAAAATTGATTTCAAGTTTCAGCATAAGGCTAGCACTTTTGGGGAGGGTTTAAGTCGATTACATCGACCCAAGTATTCAGCTAGTATCTATTTTCATCGAAACCGAACTGACGAAAGGCAAAGTCGACCCCAAACACAAAGCGGTTTATTAAATCAATGATACTGATGAATAACTCTTCCAGGGTAATTTTAAACCTTTTCTTTAGAGTTGAAGGTCTCTCTATACAATGAAACTTGAAGACGTGAAAATCTGAAGGTGCAATGACGGATGGATATGGAGGGTGCAGTAAAACTTCCCAGCCAAGCCCCAGTAATTTCTGCCGCGTCTGCAACGAAGGGTACAGTCTGGTATTGTGATAGATAAAGGGCAATGCCCGTATACCATCAGCAGCCCATAAAAGCTCATAAAAGAAAACGCTCATTAAATCCCAGCAAATTGAGAGCCTAACCATCTTTAGGTGAAGTCCTGCTTTGGAGGTTGTTTGTTGTAGTTCGCCGCACTTCTTCCATGATTGTTTGCTCTTTACATGGCTATAGACGATCCTTTTTTATTCTTTCCCTTTCATAATAATCTTCAAAACGGTGTCATTTTCGTCATATTCCAGCAAACGCTTGCAAACAGAAATCCATTGGGTTAGTTTAGCCTCACTGAATTGATGTAGGGCCCAAACATCGAGCCTGATGACGTAACAAAGTTGATGCAGATGGTTTTCAACACTAGATTTGAATATTTGGAGAATATCTGTAATCATCCATGTCATATAACGAGAGTTGGTATCGACTCACTCCTTCATTTTATCGCTGTTATTTCAATTAGCCAATCAGAGCGAGATGCATCTTGAACCGAAAAAATTTTCAAAACCACTTTTGGCACACACACGCTCCGTACCAGCATCCTCTCCGTACACAGCGCATATCTTCCTACAAGTTTTTCCATCGCTTTCTTGACGTTTTCAAAATAAAAAAAGACAAGTGGTGTCGTTAATATTCGTTTCGGTTCCTCATTTTCAGGGTGATCCCAAACACACAAATTGTAACCCGTCTCGTTGCAAGTTTGCGTCGAACTATGTTGAAGTACCAAGTATCTAATGAATGCGCATCTACAAGGGGCAGACTGAAGCTACTAACTTATTAAAGTGCTTGCAGTTTAGTGTCGACAAAAATCGAACAGACTTTGAGCCAACCTAATCTTTGTAAAAACACTTTTTCTACTTATTTCATTATCTTTCAGACCCCATAACAAACTCTTGAACAAACTCACTCGATAATTCGGTTTCGCGATTTAATATTCTTTTTTCACCTATGAGATAACTGACTATTTCAAAGGTAAGTCTATGATTCCATCCAGTTTTCTCAGCCTTGTCATTCAGTACTCTTGTGAGTGGTTCAAGGAAATCAGAATCACGTTTAAATAATGTAAATGAGAAAAATAAACCTCAGTATGCTGTACAGTACTATATTGAAGGAATTACAGAAAAAGAAGACTTATAAGTTGAATTGTATTTTCAATAAATAATCCAGAAAATTCATGTAAAAGAAAACCTATCAAGTTGCTGTGTGATAAAATAAGTGGTTAGCTGAAGGTCAGTATTCAATGAACAAGCATAAAAATTTGCTGAATAAAAGGAAAGTAAGTACACACGCAATTCTATACATTATGTTTTCATATAAAAACAAATGCGCACATGTTCAATTTACTAAATTAACTTTGTAGTTGTCTTTTGCTTGTGTATTAACAAGATTTCATTCAAAGGAGAAAAAACATAAGACACAGTGACGTTAGATTCTAAACAAAATGGAGAGACGTTGCATTTGTAAATATTGAAGACGTGAGGGAAATCATGATCTGTGGCAAATTGCAAGAAACTTATTCAAATGCCGTTCAGAAAATTTGGGTTAATAAGTGGAATATCTTAGTTGAATAGAAACTGAATATAATTTAATATCAGGTAATACAAAACTAAACGAGCTCCTAGTACGCCCGTTTTGAGATATTATTCTCAAACACATGCTAAAATACACCAGCGTTGGGAAAAGTGATAAATTAATGTTGAATTGTTTTGTGTTATTACAAATTCATGTAAAGTGATATTTCTGGATATCTTTCAGTCGACACTGAGTATATATAATGAATGAGAGGAAATTGATTCACTCAACGCTTAGCTTGAAATATTACTGAAGTAATACAAATAGGGTCGTGTCACTTCAAGAGGTGTCTGCTTTTATTGCTGGACAGATAAATGTAGCAGTAGATCTACTGGTTAGCACAGAGATCTCAGTGTATTGTAAGATATTAACTATATGTTAGATTCGTAACAATAATGTCATGATTGAAAATCATGTTCAGTAATTTCTTAAAAAAAAACTAAAACAAAAAAGACGTAGTTTGCATCACTTCTGGTAAGCAATGAGATATAATTTACTATTTTATGTTTCAATGTCTAAGACATGTTATTTAGAATAAGATTATAAATTTACAGATGAGTCGTCACCCACATCATATGAACGACGATGATGGGAACACGCTTATCATAGAGAAAAACCAAGATCTCTAGCGTGGAAGGAATATATTCGTACCCCTAAAGGTTTCACTGATTTTAGGTGTGCTATCAATATTCATTTTCAAATAATCTTTGGATGTTAAGACAAATATTTAAGCCACAACGTGACACCGATACTAGAACCCAGCTTAGGCATCTGCCTAAATATAGTACAAGGGGATCATTTATCGAAAGGCGAGGCAGGAACAGAGATCATAATTACTCTCTCTCTTCCTCTGTCTGTCTGTCTGTCTGTCTGTCTGTCTGTCTGTCTGTCTGTCTGTCTATCTATCTATCTATCTATCTATCTATCTATCTATCTATCTCTATGTGTGTGTCTGTATTTATGATCATACTCTTCGAAGTAAAGGTTCCTTCTTCATAGTTAATCAGTTTTTATTTGCATGTCCAGGAATATTAAATATCATTACGATTGGAGATGCAAACATTCGAAATGAGATATAGATATAAATGTTAGCAAAATATTTTGTCAGCAAATACGAGCTTAATAGCCTGTAAAGTGAAACTCGGAAATGTGTATTACGGCGTTATATCGCTACATTTCTCTTACTCTATTATTTGAAATGAATAATATTAAGAGATAGCACAAAAGTTGCTACAAATCTGCTTAAGCAATGCGATTATTACATTCATTTAATCAAAAAGGTATTAAAAGACTGTTCCAATATATTAATTTTGAGCAAAAAATGATCTTATTGTAAAACGTTTAAGTTTAAATATTATTAAAATGCATGCACAAAAAATTCATCGAAAATGTATAGAAGACCAACATTCTGCGAACTATTTCAGGTGTATTTAATTGTAGAGGAATGATTAGAAATTGGCGGCCATTTCATCTAATATTTACGTTTGTTTATGGCACATAATGGTTACAACGAAGTACCGTCACTACTAGTATTATTATTCAGTAGTCTTATTTATATCACGTGCTTTCACTGCATTACCGGGAGCAGCTGTGTGTGCCTTGGGTATCTGCTGTGGTTTGTTGTATTGAAAGTGTTTTACGTAGGATGTGTGCGGTGCCTGGTAGTGCTATTTTCTGTATGTTATATATACTTGTTAGTCCTGTAATCTCTGCAGAGATTTATTTGCACATACTTCTAAATTTTTATTTCCAGGGGATAAAAGAAACAGGATATTCCGGTATTCATGATTTCCAATAGAACAATGATATGTTAATGATATGTTAAGACGAACAGCCTCAACCGGAATTGAGGCTTATGCAGTGATTTCGACATATTTTAAAGAATTAGGAAGAGTGGAAACATTTCTGTCCTGATATGATTTGAACTCAGATGTAGAGTTGTCTACAATCTATCAATTATGTTGTAATGCTTACCTATAAAAGCTATCTGATGATCAATAGATATTTCAAAGCAATTCAGAAATAATGTTTAAGAAAATCGCAGAACTTGTTTTAGCAAAGAAAAGTTCTGTATTTAAGGCGCAACATTTCAATACTTTAGTATAGTCGTTTGTCGCAAGTTTGTTTCATTGATTCACTCATTTTTTAATCCAGTAATGTTCCAGCTGTTGTAATACCCAGTTTTTCTTAAACTCTATATAATATCGGTTTTAGAAGATAAAGAAATAGGACGCATCGTCATATAAATCAATAAGCGCCGCAACAGATAAATATATTTTCATAATAGTTTCCTTGTTGCGGTAGACTGTATTGTAGGACATGAGTTAAGCACTTAGCATGCCACGTAATTCTTCTCTTAGTTTGACACATTTTTACTACTGTTCACTTTCCTACTGCAAATGTTTCCCAGAGAGTTATATTGTTTATACCATTCTAGTTGGTTTTCACTATTATGCAAGAGATTTGCTTCTATCATATAATGGTAAATATAAAAATTAGCCAATGGAGAGAAATGGTTGTATTGTCAGTTATTTTCATTTATCTATAATATGGTTAGTTATTGTATATGTAGTAATGTTGCCTATTATTAATTTTCTATCGATAAAATAAATTATCAGTAATATGCTAGTCGATTCAAATCAATCGGTGACACGACTATCGCTGTAGTGTATATTTAGTTCAGTGATAAATTATGGGGCCAAGAATTTTTTCTTGAATTTGTTTAATTTTAGTGTAGTAGTTATTCGATAAAATATGCACGTATAACTTCGCTGGTCAGAAAATATACAACTAAATAATTTGCTGCTGCAGAGGACGAAAGCTCTGTAAAATTGACTGTTTCATTTATCTGGACGTCAGTTGAATATCCTACTGTGGGTACCAACGAGAGAAAGATGAATTAAACCAGATACAGTATATAACGACGAAACTTTGGAAACAGTGGAAATATCCTCTATCTTTTCTGCTGAGTATTTGTGTAGGAGCATATCAATATGCGACGGTAGAAACTTTCACGTAAATGTTAGTCCAATAAATTACATTTTCTAATTTGTTTATATGTTGTTCTCTTCTCTTTTATCAGATAAACACATTTATCTGAAATAATTTCAAAATCTCTAAAGAAGTGTTTCTTAACATATCTTAATTGTGTCTACATTATAAATCGTCTAAATCGGCGGCTAACCATTTAAAGACACAATAATCTAATAGAATTTCAATGTTGCTATTGTCAACTATACAGAATAAATTTGAAAGCATATAACATTTTGGAGAAGTCTCCAATATTCAGAAAGTATAATGGCAATCTTTTCAAAACGTATTTCTTTAGAATTTTTAAACATAAAATGAGAAAGAAATTGTATGTTTTCAAAATTGTAGCAAAATTGTGTCTTCCGATTAATACGTGAATATAAAAGAAGGCAAACTCAACTGTTAACGTCTTTTCAGATCGTCAGTGCGTCCTTTTCCTTTGCTTTGTATTTTTTACTGTTTAACTTGCCAAAATGTTAAGCTTGAGTCGTGCAACTTCTCTATTAAAGAACATTGAAAAGTCCAAAGCTAAATTTGTTTGATATTGATTTTACATAAACTTTGAATAAAATGTTTTTCAGATGTGCACTTATGGTAGCAATCATTGATTGCATCTCCTTTCTACATATTATTTTATTCTTCAGAAAATAGATTAAAGTTTTCCTTTTCCCCCTTTTCACTAAAGAGAATGGATCGGAAAATATTTCACATTTAATTTAAATAAACAACAACAACAACAACAACAACAACAACAACAACAATTAAATCTGAGACATCATCATCATCATCATACAAAATCATTATCAATATTAACTACAGCAATCAGAACAACGACATCATCATAAAACAACAATTGCAGGCAACAACTCCACGCGAACGACAGCTTCAATCACCATTAATTTCAGCCATTTCTTTTAGAGGCTCGTAATTAAATTAGTCTGTGGAAGTTTGATATGCTAAAATTGGAAATTATTGGATAAAGCTTTTGCAATAAACTTCAAATATAACACAATATATTAAAAATAAATAAATAAATTTTAAACGGAAAAAACGTAATAAAAATTAACCCCCCCCACCCAAAATGTAGTAACATGATTTTAAAACCGTAAGACTGTCAACAATAGCAAATACAATGTCAAGATTTACGCACAAAGAAATACTAATTTCTTCGAAATTGGAAAGTACCTATAAATGCAACATTCTTTAAAATGAATTTATTAATTCAAAGCCATCAATGATGACTAAAATTAAACGATACAGATTCAACTTCAAGAACTAAGTTTAACAGATTTCCTGAAGTTACCAGTTGCAAGGATTTAACGTATTGCATAATGCCGAATTCGTTGTTTCCAGCTGTTCTGTACTATTATAATTCATTAATTTCGATCGAGCTTGTGCATGCTCTCCGTTGCATCTGTTCTTTTACAAAAACATTTTTCCACACGCTAAACATATCATATTACTACCTATTATTATACAAAAGTGTGCCACGGAGCAAGGCTTAAAATACCAACAAATCAATAATTCAGAGAATCTTCAGTTCTCGGTTCTAATTGTTTCTCATTACTAATTACAGCTATAAGGAGCGAGCTGGCAGAAGCGTCAGCGCATCGGACCAAATGTTAACGACATTTCTTCCTGTTCAAATTCTTCCGAGGTCAACTTTGTAATTCATTGTTTTGGAGCCGATGAAATAAGTAGTGCCAAGTGAGTACTGGAATCGATATGATCAATTAGCACTCGTTTTCCAAATTTGATGGTTTTATACCAAAATACGAAACTACTATTTACACTGCTCTATGAATCCTCCTGCAGTCACCTTTGCAACTAAACCCTCCGGAGTAAATGAAATAAAGTCTCACTGAAGTGGTACATTCGATTGTCTGGACTAACTCCAATCCCTTATAATTGCTGGCCTTGTGCCTAAATCAGAAACTCCTATATTGCTATATTCGCCAAGAAATAATATTTGAACATCACACATTCTCATTACTTTGCTTAAACAAAGTTTACCAAAAACTGCAATCCAAAATTGTTGGACAATTTATATTTCGGAGTTAGGGGTCTTCCAGTTTTCTATCTTGAAAAGAACTACCATTAATGCAAATAATTTCACTTTCAATTACAAATGTAATTCCAATTAATTAAAAGTTATTTTTATTTAACTACATTGCATATGTTAGTCTGAATTTGGTGGCTAAATGATCGACGGTGGAGAGGCTTCCAGATAACTTTAATTTTCTCTTTTCAATTGCTTATAAGATACATCAATTTTGCAAGATAACATTTATTAAAATAGAAATTTATTTTAGGTGACATAGAGATGTACAATAGTAGTTCCGTTGTACTTGTAACCTGGAAGGACAGTTAAGCAAACAACCTTACAAAAGAATAATTATTTGGAGGTTATATGTCTTTCTAAAACAATGAAACTATGTATGTTTAGGCCGTTGCTTTCTATTTCGACAACAAAATAAAATTGCGCGCTTACATGTAACTCATATTAAACTAGTTGATTTTAGGGAAAGACAAATATATAAATTTATTTGTTTTCATGTTTCACTACTGATATTAATTGCCTAACTGAGAAACGATATATTATCAATTAAAACCTTCATTTTCGCGAACATGTTTTCGCTAAGAAAATAAATCTAATTCATTGTGCTAAATAACAACAGCGTTGTTATTTAGTATCATATCAGTTATGTCATCTAGTAAATTTAAAGACTTGCAGGCTTGAGCACATGTTTTTCCCCAATGATATGCAATTGCTTAATATAATGTCCTTCTTCCTTCTTCAGGAAATAGCGTGCGGATTTATAGAGTACAATATTCTAACTCAGGATGATTAGTTGTGAATTGGTGTAGATTTGGCTACTATTTCTCATAGACCGAGTGTCCGTTTTTGGTCATTATTCTGAAGTGTAGTGACACGCACTAGAAATGAAATGGAATGTCTTTAACTAAATCTATAACATCAACTTTACGTAACATAATAATCAATGACATTGTCTACAACCAATGACACTTGAGACAATGCCATATACATTTTCATGATTGCAAAGGATTTAATTAAAGTCAATCAAATTATCTTCCTTCGTCACTTTCACAGTAACCACGATATATTTAATTACAGCTTTCATATTCTGAGCTTCATATTCAGAATTAATTACGTCATGTATATTCTGGGATCGATTTTGCTTTCCTTCATGCTATTATGGTCGATATGCAGAATCTAAGATTTTGAACGAGAAACGGCAAGGTGATTGACACTCGTCGCCATGAGTATAGTCATGAAAGCACGGATGTGCACAGCCCTGATCCAGTATATCGAAAGCTATCGCCACTTCATGCGATACATCATAGATGGGTTTTCGATCAACTTAGGTCGATAATGTGAAGTAGTGTTACTTATTGGCTGTCCTCAGTGCAGTCGGTTTTGGTCCCGTCTTCAGAGGCTGGATCGCTTCAATGATCAGCGGTGTCTGCTTGGTCGTCAGAAAAAATGGCCACCTTTTAGAATCATTTGAAATGACACGATTGGTCCGACAACGTTGTCTTCTCTCATCTCATGTATTTACTGACGCTCCAACCTGTCTAGTAGAAGTTAAAGCCATTGAAACGCAATCAGCTCTAACTGGTTTGGTTAAGAGTCATGTCGATACGGAAATCGAGGGGCCTGACAACATTATAAAGGAATGCGAGGATATAGCAGGGTCAAAATTCAGTCAGGGAAAATTAGCAGGCTTGTGAGTGCATCTGAGAAGACAATTCCTAGCCTTCAAATAGCGTCAGGGGCAAGATACGTATAGCGCTGTTAAAGTTATGTGGTGTCCGCTTCGGTCCAGACATCCAAGTGGATAAGAACGGGGACAAATGTACACAAAAGTGATTAATCTTATCCAGAAATAAGTTGAGAGGAAGCTATTCTTTAAAGGTCAGCAGAGGGGATAAAAACATACGTAGCCTTCATTATATGGTTACCATTGACCATTGTAATTTACCCCAGTTCACATCTGACCGGGATGGGTCAATGCTATTTAGTTTCTTGCGGAAGTGTTGGTCATATCCATTTTCCTTGGCCGTAGAGTAGTAAAAGTAAATATGGTTGGTGTGCTTCGTTTGGATAGCCCTAAGAACGAGTTTTATTTTTATGTACCATACATATATAGATACCTCTCTGTAGTTATATGCTGTAGCTGGCAGCAGAACAGGAGAACTCTCAGTTAACTGAAAAGTTGTTGCACTGTGGAGGACGAACCCAAGCATAGGGGATCACATTAATAATTTTCAGTCCATGACTCTGTTAAACACAAATTACGAGATGTTGGCCACAATGTTTATTAGCAAAGTGGTTGGTTCTTGTAAACTCTGAAGTAATTTGTGTTACGCAAACATGCCCCATCCCGAAGAAATACATCTATAACAATCTCCTCCTCGTGCAATATATCATAAAGAAGATGAATAAGAAATATGGTATGGCTGAGAATCTGATCAGTCTAGCTCAATCAAAAGCTTTTGACATTATACCAGGCAGCTGTACTCTCGGTGGGTGGCCGATTTCGGTTACGTCTTCTGCGATTGAATTGCCATAACACAGAGTGATATCTGACAAATATACGATGCCTAATACACGATGTCTGATAAGGGTACACTAGATATATGAATCACGACCATATGTGCATGACATGGTGACCCCATATCTAGATAAACAGGTAGTTAGAATTTCCTTATGGTCAGATGAGGGCTGTTTCCATGTGTGAAGTACTAAGGCCATATGAGCATGACGTGGTGACTTCATATCAAGATAAACAGCACAATACTTTACAGGTAGGGACTTGTTAGAATTTTCTTATGGTCAGGTAAAGGCTGTTTCCATGTGTGAAGTATTCAGACCCCCGGGTATGATGCTCCCCATCTACTCCTGTCATGGAGTAAAGATTGTTTGCCGACATAACATGGCAGTCCCCACTCGGCTCAAAACAATAACCCAGAAATCGCGAAACTGAGATATATTTTTGAGCTGAGTGGAGGTGCTAGATTTCCTTGTTCGAAAATATAAGGACACAGTTCGTGTCGTATAGCCAGCTGGAGGCGATGTCTTCTGGGGCTAAATTACAGCAGCATTCGTCTTAAAACCAGGACTACCATGTCATGTTGGCAAACAATCTTTACTCCACAGTACTGTTGCTGAATATCTCTCGTTGTGAGATTTACAAATAGTAATTTCCTACTCTACTCCTGTCTTGATCAGAGATGCACACATCGTCAGCTACTGAGGGACATGCTTAACTGGTTAAGATGAAGCAACCGATAAGCAATTTCGTGGTATCGAGAGCAGAATATTTGTTGTAGTTCATCTTTTAAAGCAAAACAAGATATGTACACTTTCAATCAGTTAAATCAGAAACGGTGAGAGCCAATGTCTGGTATTGCATCAGTGTTTTTATTTTACTGGCAAATTTATTCGAACTTCAGACAGAATGCATGAATGCATGTGTTACGGTGCCTTACACTCTCCGTTTGAATCCGGCTAAAGTCAGTTTTACACTTCATCCCTCCGGATCAATAACAAAGTACCAATAAAATATTCGATCGATAATGTCGATCTCTCACTTACACCTTGTGACTTTGTTAGGAACAGTAAGGGTGGTGGATTGGAAATATTGTTACAGCGACGGACAAAATGCCTTACGTAATTTAGGACGGGTTTCTAAGTTTTGAGTTCAAATATCGTTTATTAGTTTTATTTCTTTTCAACCCTCCGAAGTCGATCATATATTGGACTATGGTCAATGATATCAACTAAAGTAGTCGTAAAAATATCTGGCCTTGTGCTTATCTTGTAAGCTATTACCGTTATTACTATTGCTAAGGCGGCGAGCAAGCAGATTCGTCACCGCATCGGACATAATGCTTAGTGGTACTTCTTTCGGCTTTTTACTCATTGAGTTCAAATCTCGCTGAAGTTAACATTGCCTTTAATCTATTTGGGATCGATAAAATAAAGAACCACCCAAGTACTGAGATCGATGTAATTAATTAATTCCTTCTCACCAGGATTGCTGGCCTTGTACCAAAATATACTGCAATGATTATTACTTTTACTTCTCTGGATAAAAAAAAAAAGCATCATGCTGGTAGTAGTTATTCCAGTTCTTCGCGATTTGATTTCAAATCCTGCCAAAGCCAACATTGATTTAGATCTCTCTGGATTGGTTAAGATGTAATGACAGTTACATAATAGTGTCGATTTAATACTATAAACCCTTACATCTTAAGTCGTGCCTAAATTAGAAACATATCACAGTTAATATTAATATTAATAGCAACAGTATTAGTAATGCTGCTAGTAGTCTTAGCAATAAAAGTTGTATTAATTTTCTTTTTTTTTCTTTATCAACTTAATTTCCGCTGACAAAATCTCAGACCACTTCATTTCTCAATACCGGATATTACTTAAATGTATCGTAATTTGTCGTATACTCTTGATAGATTTGTCACTATCAATATTTATTTGGAGAATGATTCTTCAAATATACTTTTCTATTTTCTTTCATTCTGTAGGTTATACTTCAGACATATTTTATTATGTCTAGACAACGCTAGTCATGTTTTTCTACCTCTGCTAAATCCCCAAATACTATTCTTATTTTCATAATATTCTATAGTGTTTATTTTATAATTTCATTACATGCGTCATGTTGCATAGTTTCTGTGCTTATGACAATTAGAATATATCTTCACATTGCAACATCAAAATTGGCCATTGTTTAGATAGGTGAAAATTTACGATTATTGAATATAAAACCGTTACGTAGCATAATTAAATTTCCAACACCAGGATTGTACCGTAAATTATTTCGTTAGGTTGGCTTTAAGTCGGAAATTTATCAGTGAGTATATAACACTCCTATCGTTGGGAAATTTATTAATGATAGATGTTTATTTTATTGTTGTTTAGCTACATATTAATCCACGTCAGGCAGACCATAAAATCAAAGACTTCATTATCTGATTATCTGCTATGAACATAAGTTTATAGCTTATGTTTATAGCAATGTATGACGATATTATCCAATGTTTCCCTTCATTATTTAGTGCGATGTGTTGCATTAGAATTTTAGGTGTTTTCCCTTGGTCTATCAACTACGTAGGACATCACTTGTTGTTTGCATATGATAGTAAAAGTCATACGAATTCGTCTCCATGAGAATCAAATCGAGGACTCGCATGCTGGAGATCTTACCACTTGTCAAAATCGCTTCCCGAGTTTACCCGATTTGTTAATTTTAGACATGAAGATTAAATATAGAATGTTATGTGATGAAAACTGAAAATAGTGTCTGATTATTGAAGTATTAAACCGGAAGAATGTTGGATGAGCAACATGAAGTTCGTATTTTAGAAATGAATCGATCATATATAGAAAATAGCATTTGCTGCACAAAGTAGGTTTAATTCATATACATTAATTAATTTGATTTTAAAATTGTATATTGAAATTAGAGGAAATAGCATGGCTAGCTTCAAAGAAGAGTCCGCCAAATGTCCGAATCCGCCCAATATCGTTGTGACATTCTTAGCTTTCCCATGGCGTCAAGCGATGAGACTGAACCTGGAACTATGTGGGTAGGAAGCAAGGTTTTTATCACAAAGCTACGCCTGATCCTATGTCAGCGTTTATTTTAAAAACTATAATGTCAGTAGTGGTAGCGTAGAATTTTCCAGTCATTTCGTTTTTAACTTCTTGCAGGATTTCGTACAATTTGGATCTTTCTAATTTAATATTTCGTACTGGTCTGCAAAGAAGAGGAAGAAGAGATGTACAGTTAGAGTAGATTTTAGTATAGTGGGGTATAACAATATCAAATTTATTTGTACAAAGGCCATTGTTGTAGATGTAGAAATAGGAAGCAGTATATTTGTGAGCTGGAGGCTATTGCCTTTTCATCAGTTGCTACTTTTTGAGGCATATATATATACGCACATACCTACGTACGCACAAGCATACCTACCTACCTACCTACCTACCTACCTACCTACCTACCTACCTATCTACCTACCTACCTACCTACCTACCTACCTACCATACACAAAGTATATTATATATATATATATATAT
>NC_068997.1:10730605-10733117 GCF_001194135.2 Octopus bimaculoides
GAGAGAGAGAGAGAGAGAGAGAGAGAGAGAGAGAGAGAGAGAGAGAGAGAGAGAGGTGGCAAGGAGAGCGATTCAGAACAAAATGAGCCATGGAGTGAATGATTGTGCATCCATAGTAAATTACTATAAACGTGATAGATTAGAAATCAAATTATTTGTGACAGATCCGGAGGGAAAATGTGTTGTGAAATCTTAATTATATTATTAATTAGATTGAATGAGATTGATCGAGTATATATTTCTCTTAACGGAAAAAGCGGCCCAGAAGATAATGTAGAGTTGAATGTATACGGTTTCCTCATTTAGTTAATAAATTATATTCACCATAAATTGAAAGCGTACACCATCTTAAAAATAGAGAAAAACATGTTAAACATATAGAATGTTGTAGCACAGTTTACATGAAACAATGCAAAACAGCGTATTAGTTTTATTATGAAAAATTTTACATTTTAGTGATACGTTGTGTGAGCAACATATATCACACAAGGTTGGTAATTTAAGTGAGTGCTAAGAAGTCTAACATGACATTATTTGTCTGTCATGTATATGTATGTATGTATGTATGTATGTATGTATGTATGTCTCTTTAATATTTAATCATTTAAATACTTCCTCTAAAGATATAAAACTCCATCTTTGGAATATAGATCACGAAAAAATAATTAAGGATTCACAAAATATCTTTCAACTCCAAGCTAAAGCAATAGATCGTGATTTTTATGCTAGCACTATGTTTGTGCTTCTCCTTCTGTCTTTGTTTGTTTGTTTCTTTCTTTCTTTCTTCCATATATATCTGTGTGTATCTACATGTACATGTGTGTGAGAGTGTTGTGTTCTTATGTGTGCACGTATATGCATGTGTATGCATGTGGATCCACACAAGACCACATAATACATAGACTGAAAAATATTGTATGCTAGCCCACAAATCCATGAATATACACACAAAATACACACGAACTAAAACCATAAAATTACAAAAACTGAAAACTTTTGGCAACACTTTTTATCACTTCTTATTTTGAACTTGACAAAGAGAGACGTACTGTTGAAATATCGTTCAACTCATAAAATATCTTACAATCGAATTGCGCTCTTCGTCTTGAATATTATTATTATTATTGTTGTTGTTGTTGTTGAGTGAGAGAGCAGAGCATGCCATCAAAGTGACACTGGGGTAAAATATACGAAGCCCATTATACCCATCATGACTACCCTTATGATAAGGGTACACTAGGCACATGCATCACAACCATGTGTGCGCGACATGGTGATCTCATATCAAGATAAACAGCGCATGACCTTGCAGTTGGGGTCCCAGTTAGAATTTTCTTCAAGTCGAGTAGCCTATTCCACTCAAAAGGTCCCTGAATAAGGTTTGCTTAAGGATGTTGAACAAAACAGCCATGTTTCCAAAGGTGAATTATTCAAATCTCAAAAAATTCCTCTCAACACATGGCTATATATATATATATATATATATATATATATATATGTTTGTGTGTGTGTCTATATATAATCAATAGTATAAGTCTGTATATAGATGTGCGTGTGAGTAAGTATACGTGTCCATATCTGTGGTTTATCTTCGGGTGTATATATGTGTATGCATAGATACACATCTGTGTGCGTACAGAATCACTTGCTGTTATCAAGAAACTCTAACGTTTGTTTTAATGAATATTCATGCTTTTGTCTTTTATATCCACGTGTATCTATCCATCTGTGTGTAACATTATGACTATGCATAGGTACATTTAAATGCCTTGTGCGCACGTACACACACTCACACACATACACATATATATATATATGCATTCATGTGTATGCATATAAATATATGTGAGTTTAATATGTATGTATACATATATATTTGTACATAAGTAAATATACATGCATATATATATATATATATATATATATATATATATATATATATATATATATATATATATATATATATATATATATGTGGAGAATGGAGCAACAAATACGAGAAGAGGCAGTTTTGTTGGGCTAGTTAGCCGTTGTTTTATTGTGTGGAGGTTGAGGTTATGTAGTGAGTCATTGTGAATGTTATGTAATAGTCATTTACGTACGTTTCAATCTAGCCAATGGTTTGGCAGATCTCATCAGAATGTTGAGGAGTATGTTGAGAGTTCGTGGTGCGAGGGATGTAGGAGAAGTGAATGGTGGGTATATTAATGTATATGGTGGTGTAATAATAGCGATAGCTAAAGAAAGCCTTACGTTTTAGTTGAAGTTGTGTTGGTCTTCCTGTAAGGGGATGTAGGATGTAGGATGTAGAACTGCTTCTTCTCGTATTTGTTACTCCATTCTCCACATAAATAATTATAAACTACGGTTTAAGCAATAAATTACCTGCCTCTGGATGCCCTCTACCTAAGACGGTACCCGTACAGGTGATCCCCAGGAGTGCCTCCGGATTTAAACATCCTCTGGTTGCTTGGATGTATATATATATAGGTAAATGATAAGGCTGCCTCAA
>NC_068997.1:10733551-10734185 GCF_001194135.2 Octopus bimaculoides
AGAGAGAGAGAGAGAGAGAGAGAGAGAGAGAGAGAGAGAGAGAGAGAGAGAGAGAGAGAGAGAGAGAAAGAGAGAGAGAGAGAGAAGTAGTGTTTTACGCCATCTAAACGAAGGTGTTTCCTACGAACCGACTATACTGATATTTCAACTCCAGGAGGACGCCTCATTAACCTGGTTATTCAGTGCACTATGCGCCCGATGTATATTCCAAGCGGGGAGTGAACTCCCTATTACTTTACCCCGCGGTCACCAGACCGTACGGTTTCAATCTCGTTATGGTCAACCTCGGTGATGAATACTTGTCCCCTACACATAGCAGTAGCTCACTCCCGCTGGCAATATATAAATATATATGTCAAGGACAGCTACTGATCTTGCAACTAGCAAACTGGCTACTAAAGAAAATCAATAAAAGACATGAAAGTAGTATTTATACTGAGATGTCTAACTCCACCTAAACACTGGTATTCCCCAGGAAATGAAGATACTGCTATTTTGAGCAAGGAGGACGCCTCCTCTAGCTGATTATTGACTGCACTCTGCATTCGATATGTATTGGAGTTATAAATACTTATCAGTACAAATACTGCTTTCATTTCTTATATATATATATGTATATATATATATATATATA
>NC_068997.1:10734888-10735613 GCF_001194135.2 Octopus bimaculoides
CTCGAGGGCCTGAAGGCTCAAAACTTTTCATACAGCCCTCGTAGAAATATAATAATAACAATAATAATAATAATAATAATAATAATAATAATAATAATAATAATAATAATAATAAGATGAGTATCATAATCAATAAAGGAAGGTAATTTATAAAAAAGGATAATAGAAGTAAAGCAAGAGTAATGCAAACGTCAATGCTATTGCAAAAAAAAGAGAAAAAAAGAAAAACAACAACAAAAAAAACAAAAACAAAGCAAAGGAAAACTCCAATCAAATTCGAATTCATTTGCATTGGCCGCAATACACACAATGAGGAAATAATATAGTGAAATATTTCAGTATTCTCTTATAACCATTGAAAGTAAAGTTTAAGAAGGAAACGAAAACATTAATAACTTAAGACGAAAGAAATTCATTGAGGTTTTCAATGAAACAGAGAAGTAATATCGTCAACATGTGAATTGTTCTGGTCTAGCTTATTGGACCCTAAAGGTTAATAATATTACCGTGAAGACAGTATTACAAACGTAAAGAGTCACTGAGCCAGAAAATCGAAAGCGATGTATGAGTGTATGATATTAGTTTTCCAATCTTCTCAAAATGATGTATTAAATCGATAGATCTGCACACATGTTTGTGTGTATGTGCGTTTGTGTAAATGTAGTAGACACATTACACACACACACACACACACACACACACACACACACACACACACACACACA
>NC_068997.1:10735720-10746862 GCF_001194135.2 Octopus bimaculoides
TATATAGCCACAAGTACTCACATATATGTTTCCCCATGTCATCACACTGATTCATTGCTATTACGAGTGCTCCCCTCTCGATTAATATCTGCTGTTTATCACAATATTGGTAAATGTATCATCTTTGTATCATATTCATCTTTTATTGTTCAATGTTTTCTATTTGTTATGCAATTATATAGTATCTATCTAAGAAAACTTTCAACATCAGAGTGAACCGATATCAGTATTATTGAACTGACGTCATATCCAGAGCAACATAATCTTCAAAATGACTATAGCAAAATGTGTAATGAATCAGAAAGCAACCTAGATTCCTCAAAGCATTAAAGATTTATTGCCCAAATACTATAAAGCTATGTCCGAATTTGTCGATGTACTTGACAAAATAAACCGAACGCTTTTCTAGTTGCCTGCTTGTATTTAATTTATCCCTGTGTCCATAAGAAATACTTACTCAAAACAAATACCGCAGTGTATGGTGTTTTCATAGTGCGCCTGTGAAGCTAGAAGTAAAAACTGATGAATTTTAAATTAAATTAAATTTAAATGTGCATAATTTATGATACTAAGATTGAATTTTCATACAAGCCTGAAGCAACGTCGGGAAAACTTCTCAAATGTATCCATCCTTTGTATTATGATAGAAAAGCGAAAAATTGTCGGCGTTTTCGGATTATTATTCAACGCAAGATTTATGTGAAATCGTAGTTGTTCGATTTGATAGGGTATCGAACAACCAATCGCAGTTTATAACTTATTCGTGACATTGAAAGGAAGTCAGCATCCAAAAACTGAGTCTACGCCTACTGGCAGGTAGAATTGTCTGTTACTAGTTGTTGAATACAAAATTTGATTGGTTAGTGAATGTTTTGTTGGACTGGAATACTGAATCCAAGACCTTTCCATGTCTGGAGAAGAACGTGGAACGTTAAAAATGATACAGATGTATTTGTTTCTTTAATCAATTTACAAATATCGTGTTTTCCTTAGCACACCAACAATCCAATATGTTTAAGGTGACCTGGTACAAATCATTAATTTTCTTGTTGGTTGTCCGATATTCTGTTATGAGTGAGAACTATTAACAACAAATATTTACACTATGGCATATCGCTTCCCGCCGCTAAAATCGTTTTACACATTGCTATTATGTAAGAAATCAAAATCGGAACGTAATCTCAATTGATGGTTTCATTCGTCCACGAACATTGCGATGTAATATGATGATACTGTTTCGCTTATATTGTGTAACAGTGTCTGCTTCAGGTTACATGAGAGGAAATTCAAATAAAAAAACTTTAGGAATGATAGCATCATACGAAGTAGATTTCTATTATTTCATTTACTTTATGCAATAAGCCAATAGGAAGCACTGTTGGTCTGCGTGTCAATGCAGTACGCGAACGAAAATTCGTTTGGTTGTTGTTAATTCCTGTGCGGAAAGGGAAGTGTGGTCAGTCCATGTTAATGTGTTAATGTCCAGTTTAGTTTACTTACAGCTATTCAATTTATAAGAATAGACGTTATGTTAGGTAATGTGAAATAGAGAAAAGAAGAAAATAAAGTATTGCCAAATGGCTTTATTATTACTGAATGAGTCAGAGAGAGAGAGAGAGAGATTGAAAGATATAAAAACATACAAAGCGAGAGTACGGTTAGCTGCTAGAATTAATGGAATATCTGTTGCTATATATGTTTGTGAGAAGTTGGCAGTAAAACGGGTAACAACCTGTATGTTTCGTATTGCCATCCAACGAGTGTATTTTCTGTTTTAATGGCTTAGTTAAAGAAGAAAAAATAGTGACCTGAAACCAGTTCAAGTTCTGTGAGGCTTTTAAGAATAAAGGGATAACTTATCTTAAGAACGTTGACCGGACCAGATAACTGAGTTAAATTACACCGCGCAAAATGACATACACCGAAGAATCAGAATAATTCATCCTTTTCTAACAGGTCTCTTGACAGTTTTCATCTACTAAATTTTGATCACAAGGTTTAGTAGACTAATTCTACGGTTAACACAACTGCCCAACACGTGCGACACAGGTAGAGCGAATCCTAAAACACATTACTAGGAACAGAACTTCTTAGCCTCAGTCCTAGAGTCCATAGCATAAGCACTAGGTAATTCACTGGATTCCATTCATTCCAATTTACTCTTGGCATCTAGGAATATATCAATCACGTTTACAAATAGATGAATTTGAATTGCTATTGTTGAAAATTTACTTCAGTTGTTCATAATTCTATGAAAGTCCTAATATTATTCTATTCCATTATGTGACATTTCGTGTAGCATGGTATGAAACCAAGGACTGTATTGAACTAAGCATCGAAGTTCTAATTCAGAATGACAAAAAACTAATGAGATGGTTTAAATTTAATGATACCAAGCTACATGGATATAAATTCGTTAGAAGCTTCTCAAAAGTTTTACTTCTCGAAACTTGTAATATACACAAGACAATCTGTTCCCAGTCGAAATTAAGAAAATTTCGTATCCAATCAGCTGTAAGTTTAATATTCCTATTGCACTCGACTCCACAATCGTAATTATACGCAAGGTTTTCCTTATAAAATCATTAACGAAAGCAATGAAGAGGTATGCTCTTGTGTGATTTACATGATAACTATATGAAGAAATGAGTTCCTATAAATAGGTGACGCGAAAAATGTACGCGGATTTCAATGACTGATAGTGACAAATAGGAAACAATTTAGTAATTAGAGTTGTTTAATGAACGATCAAAGCAGTACTTGAATGGGAAATTGATAGTATTTGACAGAATGATTACTGAGTTTGGAAGATTAGAGTTAAGGTCGCGGGGAGTTGAATGTGTGGTCTAAATTTCTCAAACTACATTTTACCATTTCCAGCAACGTCAAGTTCACTGGACAAGATAATTTGTCTATGTAATTACTCGAATTGCACTTTAACAACAGTCATAATTTATGTGCATGTTTGATGCTTTTGAGAAGAAAATGAATGTCACAAAATTCCCTGAAAGCTAATATTCTAAACTATAAAACAAAATCAAAGAAAAATTTGGGCAGTTTGACTTGGTAAAATGAGTCCATAGAAAGTTTGTAGAAAAGGTGAGCTGATTTGAGAAAAGGAGTGAAAAATAAAACGCTTCGGTATCTTGTCCGTCTTCAGAGAAAGGGTTGAAAGAGAAAGAGGTTCGAAAAAAGAAAAAAACATGGCTGAGGAGGCGAGCGAGAACAAGGAAGTGACTATATAAAAGTGAAACAAGTCTTATTGCTTTGGTGGCAAAATTGATCACGTATTCATTTAGGCGTGGAATATTTTAAACTAACATAATTTATTATAGCTATTTTATTAAAGAATATGGTCTCCAAATATTTTTATGAATTATTCAGAATGTGCAAAAATGAGAAAAAGTCGATTTGAAAATAATTTGATTCTTTTTATATTAATTTGTTAATATTGAAAAACGATCAGGGTCAGAGGCTTTCGAAGACGCGTATAAAATTGTTATTTTAATTTGTGGTTACATTTGCGTCTTTAACAGACTGAAGAACATAGTTTTAAATTTTTAAAAAAGAAATGTTGCTTACATATTGAAATTTTCTACTATATGTACCAAGTCTAAAGGTTGTTGGGTGGGAGCCAGTCGATTACAATGACCCCAGATATCAACGGACACATATTTTATCGAGGTCGAAAGAATGAAAAGCAAAGTCAACATGGGCGGAATTTGAACTCAAAACATAAAAGCCGAACGAAATAACCGACAAATGTTTGTCCGATGCGCTAACAATTCTTAGAATTCGCCGCTTTAAATTTAATCAATATAATACATTTCAAATGTAAATGGAATGTATCTATATAAAAATATAAAAAGAAATGCAGCTTCTACGGGTCCCTTAACATAATAGTATTCTTGATAAAAATATAAATAAAAATGTTTTTACTTCAAAAAGGAAAGAAAAATCTCTGTTTGGAATGCACCGAAATTTTCGGCACTTATTCTTTAAAGTGATGATGATATAAGAAATAAAAGTGTGATATCGAGGAGTTGTGTCAGAGACGGCAAGAATCCAGTGAGCAATGATGTGAGTCGTGGAGTGGTTGTCCGATGTGGGAGGGTGTAAAGTATAAGGGGGACAGTGGTCACAGCCTGTAACAAGATCTATGTAAGTTGAAATGACAAGGAGGTAGTGAGGTCCAGGTCAGGGAAGATACGGATACAAGAGCAAGGACCTAGAAGGACATAGACCAAGGACGCAATGGACAAAGAACACATATTTTCAATAATGAAGTTGCACAAAGATTGTGGGAAAAAGGAATAGGGAAATGAAAAGTGTTTGTAGTCATTTGAAATATCTACAATGTGGTCATAACTCAATGAGATTCTTGCATATGTAAAATGTTGGAATAATAAAATCAAAAATATCTATAGAAGTAAAGAAAAAATGTCAGGTAGGATTTGATGCGAGTTGAAAAGAAAGAAGAGGACTGAGATAACGGTTTGTAATTTAGTCAAAAGGTGTATTATTTTGGGAAGTAGAGGGTTAGTTGCTACTATTGACGCCATTATGTGATCAGTAATTATTTTATGTATCCAGGAATGACATGACAGAAGGCAAAGTTGATCCGGGAGGCATTTAAGCTGGAAATGTAATAAAACAGTTATTTTCCCGAAACGCCTAGGATGGAGCCAATGCGGAACGTTCGGGAGTTGAAATAATATAGACAAGACAGACAACACACAACTAACAACAAGCATTGCACGTTTGACACTTATGGTTATGAACAATTGTATGCACAATAATTTTACATAACTCGTACGACAAAACAAAACGTGTTTTGTTACATAAACGAAGAGTTTATAAAAACACGATGCAAACGGGAACAGTTTTTAGGCTGAAAAAAGAATAAAAGTGCAATGCAGGTTCAGTGTGTATTAAGGCCCTATGAGGGGGAAAAATATCGCGATTAAACTTAAGGCATTGCTTTTGGGGTTTTTGGATTTCCCAGTGCCAAAAGTCTTCAGGAACACTACAGACCGAAAGTGGTCAGATGCAGAAGGCGAGAGAGATTGATAGGCGATGGGTTTGAGGACTTTCTGAGAATTGTTACGAATCTTCAGTAAATGATCGCGAGCCCTTTCCGAAATGGCGACGTACACTGCAACGCTTTGATAGCAATGAAGTACATTAATTAAGACGGGGAAAAATGTGGAGACGACACTGACTCTGGACTTGGTGTCTACAAGAGTATTTGTATGAGAAATGAGAGTGAAAATTAGCGCAGCTATTTCAGGAATATGTGCAAGTGCCAGACTGATGGTGTATAGGGGGATTGAAAGGAAGTACATACTAGAAGGCCGCGGAGATTTATATAATTTTGAAGAATATGAGTTGAAGCTCCGAAAATAATTGGAGTATTTGTGGGTACGGATAGGTGAAAAGGAATGTTGTGGAGCTACATAGTGGCAGGGTTGAACATGGAGGTAGATGGAGTTCGGAAACTTTAAAAGGAGAGTGTAAAACATGTAGTACGGTCCCCTTTCTAAAATTTCACTTTTCTTCTGCGCCTTCCATTCTTTATCCTAGTAGTTGTACTGGGAGTTTCTCGTATTTTTGGCACTCCTATATGCATTATGAGTCTTCCCTGTTTTCTCCGTTGCTTCCTTTTCAATGTTGCTCTCTGCTTCTTTGCTATTTACATCTCATTATACCAAGTGGAGTCAAGTCAGCACATTACCCTATCTGATGTTGTCTCTAATGGCAATGGTTTGCCGGAAACATATCTTTGATCAGGCAACAGGTTTGATTATATTTGAATACATTAGATTTTTGTTTGAAAGTCCTATAATATTGAAGGCCTTTTTGATAATCTAAAACCACTTTTAATTCCCAGCCGCTACAATTTTCAAAGCCAGGCACAGTCCATGCATGTTAGGTGTGTATTATTACTAAACATAAAGAACGCAATGAGCTGCCAGAACAGTAAGCAAGTCGGAAAAAAGATTAGCGGCGTTTTGTCCGTCTTTACGTTCTGAGTTCAAATTCCACCGAGGTCGACTTTGACTTTCATTCTTTCGGGGTTCAGTAAAATAAGTAGCAACTGAGTACTGGGGTTGATGTAATCGACTGGCCCCCACTCACAAAATTTCATACCTTGTGCCTATTTATTACTAAACTAAAACCAATGTAATTGATAATGTATATGTTTAGCATAGTAAAGGGTAAAGAATAAAGACTCCTTCGGTTATGGATGACCATGGGATTGCACATAGAACGTTCCCCTTCAAGACACAAGTCTGCGAAAGATCTTTTATGGACGGCTAGCAGTTTCCCATGCATACCGTCTCATCTCTCCACGCGACCCGCATGTTATCCAAGTGAACTGGGGCGACGTAAAAATAAACTGCCTTGCTCAAGAGCACAACAAACAGCTCGGTCAAGGAATCGAACACACTAGCTCATGAGTGTGAGCCTGACGCGCTAACCACTGTGCCGTGCGGCTTTACATGCATAGTAACTTAGTAGCAACGTTTAAACAGCAGCAAAATTAAGAGTTTTTCGTCATCAAAATATAATCTGCCATTTATTCTACAATATGGTATCGGTTAACGGTTCGTCAGAGATATATTAAGAGCTAAATGAACAGTACAGGCACAGTGACCTGGTACGAACCAGTGATTCTCCTGCCTGCTATGTTCGATACGCAGTCGAGTATGATCGTTGATTATAGTTCTCATGTATACCATAACCTAACACTTCTTGCTGTTGGCATATTTTATATTGTGCCACTATGTACGAAATTAAACATCAAGTGAATGGTGAAGTAAATTACGCAGAGTAACGATAACCTCTCTGGGAGCTGTATCAGCTTGTTGGTTTCCAGTCTGATTGTAATCATGTATAATATTACTTTGCTTGTCACGGCATTCGTGTTTTGTATTTCAGACAACGTTAACTCTGGAATGAAACTGAAGATGTAATGAAAATCTTTAACACTGGGAAAGAATGTTATGAAAATCTATACCTTTATGCATTAAAAACAAAGTAAGAAAATGTATAAAAGACGAAAGTTTCACGGCCCAGGCCGGTTTAGGTTTATACTACCACATGTTGTTAATGATATTAAGAAAATGAAAAAAGAAAAACTGAACGATACACAATCTCACTTTTTTCTCTCATATCAATTCGGAGTTTTGAGTCAATATAAGCTAGTAATATTGAAATGGCAATATCTGCATCGAAGCAATTTGTACCAACAGCTGGAGTGGTCGAAAAAAAATTAGATTGAAATAAATGTATGAATTGGAGATGTGAGCTGTAGAACACGTCTAAATTAACTCAGTAGCATTAGTGATTTCACTGACCGTCATAGCTAAAGCACTTAAAGGCATAAATTTTAAAACATTTTTTCTATGATTTTATTAAATTAGGAACTCATGCATTAAAAAAAACGGAAAAGTGCATTATCAATTGATTCGATTAAAATACATGTAACAGCAGAGGGAGATATGTATGGTTAAAAGATTCGTTCCGTGGCCATGTTTTTTCGGGATCGATTTAACTGTTCGCCACATAGGACAATAATTTTCTACCACAGTGTTGATTTAATGAATTACATGTCAGTGAAATTTGGCGCGCGCGTATATAGATGGATAGATATTCAGATTGGAGAAAATTTACACTCAATTTTACTCAGAATGTCCTCGTAATGAAGTACGAAGAAGAAGAAGAAAAAGAAGAAGAAGAAGAAAAAGAAGAAGAAGAAGAAGAAGAAGAATTTGACCGCTCCCTTTTTTTTTATATCGATCCCGAAAGGATGAAAGGCAACGCTTGCCTCAACGGTATTTCAACTTAAAACACAGAGAGCTGTTTCGGGTACTATAAGACATTCTATACGATGCTTTAATGATTGTCAACAATGGAAATAGAAATGAGTATACAATACTGAAAGATTGATAAATTTGTAGAATCCGTAGAGAAAGAAAGAAAGAATGGTAGGGTAGGGAGGGGCTATAAAATTTTCAGTATTCATTTCTGTTCCATTCGATCATGATCTCAAAACTTTCCCTATCTCGATTTCCTTGTCGAGAAATAAATAGAAAACTCTATCTTAAGACAGATCACGCTAGTAAAATCCTTACTACTATGCTTTAAATTCTATTACCATCGATTTAAATTGAAGTCTGAAAACTGCCTAACATTAATAATACAAAATTTAGGGTGACAGTGGAAAGTAGCACATGCTAATTTTCTGGTGACTTTTTGCTTTAAGTCAAATTAACGACGCAAAGTATTGAAACTGCAAAGACCGGGAATCGAAATCGCATTGTAGCTGCATTTACATAGAATTCATCTCATTATCTCGACTTCACTCTGAATATTATTAAAAGAAATCACGCATTACTGTTAGCGTAACAAACAAACAAACAAAAATTGAAAAGGGCAAATACAAAAATAAAACCAGTGTACTCAACTTCTTGTGACAGCTAATCAATCCTGTTTTATACATGTTCGCTCGAGTGGGTTTGAAGAAAATAAAGCTGCATTCATACAACGCTCTCTTGTTTACACTGTTCTTTTTGACAGTATTATCATTTGTCCCTGTCAAGATGTAGCTCTACCGAAAACCCAAAGGAATTATTAACATTTTTCCTTAAGTAATTTTTCATTTTCTTTAAACATCATAACTATTCTCAGTAAATGGTTTTGCCAATTTCTTTTCAGCTATAAAGCAAAAATCGCTGTTCTTTCTTCAGACATTGCGTTTCCCATCGCTGTACGCAAACAGATAAATCCCTTTTTATAGCCATATGCAGATTAGATGTTTCAAATAAACGACACAGGATACATGTGTGGAAACACAAGGGTAAAACTTGAAATAATTTGCCAGTCAAAGGATTGCTGAGACCATTTACTGGTATCCTGTATGACGTGTTGTCAATAAGTTTTGTATCAGGCCAATATATCACAAGAGAGCATCTTAATCACGTTGTCAGTCTAAAGGAGCCTATTCTTATACAAGTTATAACCATGGGCAGGTTTGAAAATGACATTGCAAACTGAAACAGCTAACTTCAATCATCCAATACTCAGTCATTTTACTTGCAAGAATAATGTCTACTCATGACTCCTGCAAATACATCGGTTGAGAAATAAAGACAATCTAACAGAATAAGCAGTATTCAGTCAGATATTTGTAACGATCAAATGCTTTATGCGAATCAACCACTATATTCACTAACTCTTACTTGAGAATGTAAGCTCATCAGATAATCATCTCTATTGCAATATCTTCATGCTCTGCCATACTATTACACATTGAAGCTATTAACACGCCGGCACTTCTAGTTGTCAAACATAGTTTTAACATTATAAACTGGAATCCTACAGAGCTCCAGCGCTTGGGCAGGAGAACAAGAAAAATACTAACGTCTAAGAACATGCACCACCTGAAAGCAGATGTTGATCGTCTGTACCTACCTAGAAGTAATGGTAGAAGAGGAATGATGCAGGTAGAAATGTGCTATAAGACCTCCACACTAGCAATGAACGGGTACTTATCTAGTTCAGACGATTGGACGCTGCGGCTGGTGTGCAAAAACAAAAGCAACAGAAAATCTCATTCTATAGTAAAGGAAACTTGCAAATTCGCAAGGGAACTTGGTATTAACCCAGATTGAAAGAGGTTTAATAACAGTAGGAAAATGTGTATAGATGGAAACAAAAAGCCTACACAGTAGCACAGTAAAAACTACTATAGACCATGAAGATGATCAAGCACGGAATAGGAGAAAGGACAAGAATGAAATACAAAGAGAGCACGACAAACAGATTGAAGAGAAACTCCTGCATGGTCTATTTTGAAGAGTCAGAAGATGTATGTGGACTTGGTTAAAAAAAGGAGTAAGTTCCTAATTGTAGCAGCCCAAGACCAAGCGATAAAAACAAACAACTTGAGAGAAAATATATATGGAGAAAATGTGTCAGAAAAAAAATGTGGTGTACACTGACAAAATTCCCCACGTTGGTACTGGAAGAGTATAAGTAATGGAAACACAACCAGATTGTAAAATCTTCACACTGCAAACTTTGTCAGAAATGGGAATTTGAAACTGGAAACACATGGTCCAATCATCGGGTCTAAAGAGTATTGGAGTCGGAAAAATGTAAGAATTTGTAGGACTTTTCTATTCAAACGAACAAGGAGATAGAAAATAATAGACTGGGCACAACAATTATAGATAAGGAAAAGCGAAGTTGCTTACTAGTCGACTCGTCATGCTCGTTTGATTCCCGGATAGAAAAGATAGAGGACGAAAAAGAAAGGAAATAGAATCCCTTAAAATTTGAAATAGGAAGAATTTGGAGCATAAGAACTGTCAAGACCGTGCCTATAATAATTGGTGTGTTGGGAACAGTAACGAAAGATATAGACAATAGCTGAAGGATATTGGAATAGAATTCCCTATAGAACTCATACAGAACGATTGTCTTTTAGGGACAACAAAGATTATCAGTGGGGTTCGAAGCGCTAGAAAGACTACTGAAACTACTCGTGGATACCTAAGGTTATAGGTAGTAACCCGCTGTTAAAACAAAAATAATTAAAACAATTCTTTCTACTATAGGCACAAGGGCTCCAATTTAGCGGAAGAGGACTAGTCGATTACATCGAGCCCAGTGTCTCACTGGTGCTTAATGTATCGACTCCGAAAAGACCTCGGCGGAATTTGAACTCAGAACGGAACGACAGAAGAAATACCGTTAAGGATTTCGTCTAGCAACCGAAAGATTCTGCGAGCTCACTGCCTTAATAAAAATAACGATAATAATAGTAATAACAACAAAAACAACAATAATAATTTTTGCCACAAGGGCAGCTTGGGGTAGGTGGGGGTGAGTCGACTACATAGACCCCAGTGTTCAACTGGTATTTATTTTATCAACCCTCAACGCAAAAAGATGGAAAGGTGAAGTCGACATCGGTGGAATTTGAACACAGAACATAGCGATGGGCGAAATACCGCTAAGCATTTCATCCAGCGTGTTAACGATTCTGCCAGCTTATCGCCTTAAAAAGTATAAATAATTATATATATATATATATACTTTATATATATAAATATATATATATATATATATATA
>NC_068997.1:10747556-10751493 GCF_001194135.2 Octopus bimaculoides
TATATATATATATATATATATATGTATATATATGAGTGCATGTGTATATGTAAATGCACGAGCACAACACTTATACACATATCTAAAGATACACTTTCCTCTTTTACTATTCCAAGATATCCGTTTCGTAGATATTTCTTAAGGTAAATGTAATAGTATCTGAATTATTAAAATCCCATGCCTCTCTAAGCCAGTGGCAGTAGTCAGATCGGTGGTAAAAAAAATCTATTTGGTAAACACAGCTATCGAATTAATGTCTGAGTAGTGACGCTTAAGCGACACATACACGTTGTTAATAGTTTATCTTCGAGGGATGCAAAAGATGCCAGCTGCATGCATTCTTCTAATTCATAAAAGGAGAAAAATATTTTGTGTGATAAGAAGCTTGCTTCCCAACCGCATTGTTCCAGGTTCAGTTTCACTGCGTGGCACCTTGGGCAAGTGCTTTCTACTATAGCCACGGGGTGACCAAAGCCTTGTGAGTGGATTTGGTAGACAGAAACTCGAAGAAACCCGTCGTACACACACACACACACACACACACACACTTATATATATACACATACATATATATATATATATATATATATATATATGTGTGTGTGTGTGTGTTTATGTGTTTGTGTTTGTCCCTCCACCATCGCTTGACAGCCGATATTGGCGTGTTCAAGTCCCCATTACATTGCGGTTCGGCAACTAGGTACCGATGGAATAAGTACTAGGCTACAAAAAGTAAGTCCTGGGTTCGATTTTTTCCACTAAAAGCGGTGCTCCAGCATGGCCACACTGAAATAACTGAAACATGTAATGGAATAATAGAATATCGACATTGTACATATGAAGATTATATATCTACTACTGGATAAAGACATTTTTGAAAGGTGGTGGTTGAATTTATTGCAAATTATTACTTCTGTGGTCGTTTCCAACATGTGTTGGAAACATAAGTGAAACAAAATGTATAAGTTCCACTTTTCGCAAAGCAAACAAAACTCAATGACATATGCTTCTAAAGATTTTTAATAAAGACGAAGTCTTGAATTTATTACTTTTTCTTCAAAATACACAGATAAGTTTACCTTGTGTTAGTTAGAAAGACGTTAACTTTTCTGCAAACTAGTGTTTCGAAATTCTCAAGTGATCATATTGATACACTTTATAAACCTTAATGGCCTTTATAGGATGCACGCACAAACATAAAATACCATGAAAATTAATTAAATTTAATGCATTAAGCCTAATTTGCCAGTAATATACATTGATAACTGCTTTTAGTCTCCGGTTGAACTATGATTAGGAGAATATAAAACAAATTTGAAAAACAGTCCTGTTTTAAATAAATTTATAGGATCATATTTTCTATCGAATGTTATCATTATTAGAAAAATGTAAGATGTGATTAGTAGGAAATTTATCGGATGTTTCTAAAGAACGAAGGACCACGTTGAAGATTGCTCTTCGGTATACGTTAATTGGGGTTGCAGTAACTGTTGGAGAAAAGTAAATATTCTGCAATTGTCAAATAATCTTCTTAGTACAGCATATAAATCTCTTAAATATAGCCAATAATCACCACAGGGTTTGTGCAAACAAAAAGCTAAATAATGTAAAACAATAAACTACTTTAAAAAATTTAAGACCAAATTATCAGATATTTAATGTATAGAAAATTTACGTATATATTTTTGAATGAGTTTATATCATAAAACAACTGTTGAATAACTAGCACATGTAACGAGAAGTATTCTGAATATTTGCATAGAATGATAGTGGAAATAATTGGGTACACTGAAGAAAAAAATGCATTAAAAGGAATATTGCAACGTGTAAGTTTCCCAAATTGCGTTAGTCAAAGTTTATCCATCAAAATCTAGTGCACGTTTCGACATAATAACGATAACGTCTTAAATAAGCTCAGATAGTGAAAGATAAATTGAACGACAGCAATGTTATTTCTATCGGTAATAGTTCGTACACCACTAATAGTGCTGCATTATTTCTATGGTTAAAGCTTCACAATACACTTCGTAATCTACATATCTGTAAATTGTAAAGCGCGTTTTATCAAACGTATAGTGAATATCAAAATACATTTTGGTGATATTTATATTTAAATTAGATAGTGTATTGAAGTGAAAGGAATCAGTATCGCGTAACGTTTGCAATAACTTACATGTATCAAAACTATCTCACCATTATTGATTAAGAAAACATGAAAGAATTTCTTAAATAAGAAGAGAAATAAGTTTCTATAACACACACTGCACACGCATACACATACGTACACATAACACGCATATTCTCGCACATAAATACAAAGACAACCACCAGAGCTACAATATCTATCTGTCTATCTAGCTATGTATCACTCTCTCTCTCTCTCTCTCTCTCTCTCTCTCTCTCTCTTTCTATATATATATATATATATATATATATATATATATATATATACACGCACATATACTTCTTTCTATTACTTGTTCTAGCCATTGGACTAGGACTGTACTAGAGTATAGCTTTGGCGAATATAATCTAAAAAAAATGGCCCCAGTACTTATTGACTAACGCATAAATTTCCACAATTCTCAACCGATTTCCATGCACTATAATATTTTGCCCAGAGCTAACGCGTAGATACATAAACCGGGGAAAACGTTGGTTTACACGGGTTTTTCTCTAATTTGATGTATGCACATAGTGGTTTTTGCATGTAGGGCTTTCCATACTTTCTTAATCCATATGATCATATATTTGAATTACAAAATATTTTTTAGTTGCTTTCACAATTTTTAATTTATTATTTATATTTTGTAATTGTGTATTATTACTTTCTATATTTTTTTAAAACCTGTATTGGTGTGTAGTGTTTGAGTTTTGGTTATAGAATATTTAAAAAAGTCAAAGGATTTTGTCTATTTATTTATTTCGACTGTCCACAGTCGACGGTGATTATATTTACGAAGAACACTGTACAAGATGAATATCCAATACCAAACAATCTTTATCTCGATGTTTAAACTGCATTAAACTTTGGCAAGCGTACCTTTACTATTCCTCAGTTACTTGAAAGGTTATGTTCCCTTCCTTCTCTTCTATTAGTCGATACCTTTGGTTTCCTACCAATGCGTTGTTTCACTTTAAGGATGTTTATTTACCCATTCATTATCATATATCGACTTGTTGTCCATTGTTTCAAATACGTTTTAGCATTGTCGTTCTAACCTTTTTCAAACAATCACAAGAAATTTCGCTTTCATGTAAAATCACTATATTTCGTAGTCATTATCCGTAATCTACTCCCAAAACACTTCGGTAGCTCTACTTTGCATCACTAGCAAATTTATATGTTCTATGATTATAAAAGTGCAACGACCTCCACAATAATCACCCTTCAATTTTATTTTCCGTTCCTAGGTTAATCGGAAACATAGATTGCCGTGCTACTTATAAACCTCGGTAGGTCAATTATTTTGTGAAAAATTATCACGAAAGCAACTTAAACCGTCCGAAGGATGGGTGCGTTTGCTAGCATATATATCTAAAGAAGAAATGAATTGATATGAATTGATAAGCCCACGTATAACATCCAAAGCTAAATATTATTTTCTCCGATGAAATTATACTCATGTCACATAAATGTAAATTTAATGTATAAATTCATAATTCAGTTGTTGAGAATTAATTGAAACAGCTGTAAGAAGCGAAGAAGACCAGTTTGTTAATGAAAAATTATTAACTTCCTTATTTCTATTTACTTTTCTTCTTTTAAATGGATATTAACTATATGCTTTATATATAGCTATTGTTTGAAGGGAATATAATTCTCACAAAATACTAGGTATTGTCCAATATTTACTTGGATGCAATCTTTCCTTCACGAGGGTAAGATAACCTCTAATTAAATATATAAATATATATATATATATATATATATATA
>NC_068997.1:10751846-10756861 GCF_001194135.2 Octopus bimaculoides
AGAGAGAGAGAGAGAGAGAGAGAGAGAGAGAGAGAGAGAAAGAGAGAGAGAGAGATATGTATATACATATATACATATTTTAGTACACACATACACTCACATACACACACATATAAAGACATTAATGCATATACTGATATGTATTTGTATATATGAGTATAGGATACCAATACTACACACAGACACACACACATATATAATATGTGATAGCAATACTAAAACAGATAACCCTGCCGTCGATTTATTGTAAAACATTGGCTGAGATAATCACAATCATGAGACAATATATCAAAATATAATCGCTATACATCATTAATGATTCTGTCTCCATCCTGTTATGCTAGACACAAAGTCTTCTTTCTCATCATACTGTTTAATAACAATAATATTAACAATACGTCGTTCATGCTTGTTTTGGTTTTGTAGATACAGCAGTTGTGTGCACGAAGCAGTTCCATACTCATTGCATAACCAAATGATATATTATCTAGTTACAGATTATCGAAGTCTTACAGACATCTGACTTCATGGAAATATTACATTTTAATGTACTAAGGCAATAATTTTATTAATACCAAACTTTATGTTTATCATAAATAAAATATTTTCTATTATTTTACAATTACTGTCTATTACGAAACGAGAGACCAAACCAAATCCATTAGCATTTAATTCAATATTTTCCCCAGTATTTGAGAACGATCTGGATAACACACATACAACTCTGTTTTCTGTGGATAAGTTATATTGCAATTGAAATTTATGGTTAACCTTTCAGTTTAATTTATTTGCTGTTTATCGCAAACGATATGATATATTACCCTCTTACCCTTTTGAGAGTAAGATGTTAATATTAAAGCTAAAAAAGTAATATTTGATGGATTACTTTCTATTTTGTGGACATAGTTTCTCTTTCTACTTCCACCAATTATAATATGTCTTAAAACAAGTCTATCTTGAACGAAGGGCTAATCTATTTACAGTATCGCTTTCGTTTTGCTGCTGAACTACCAACACATTAAAATATTTATTGCGGCTGACTATTTAGCAAACTATTCAAATTTATGGAAATATTTTTGCAACTGAATCACAGAATATACATTTTAGCTTATATATATAGTATCATAATTCATCCTATATATATTAGCAGACGCAACAGTTATATTTTTCTAAGTTTATCATTTCTCCTATATCACATCAAACGCCTCTCTGTATCATTGTTAATGCAAGAACTTAAAACAACAACGATCGCAAACGTAGCTATACATCAATAACTGTAGATATATCATATGAAGTTGGTGCGTATGCCAAATTGTTGAAACATCGTGCTTGGATTATCTATTTCTGAGAATTTACGTTCTGAGTTCGAATATCACGAAAATGAAATTCGTATTTCATCCTTCTGGAGTATATAAATTCATATTCCATTTCAATACTGAAGTGCCAGTATCAAACGACTATATCAAGCAGCAGGAGGCTACATCTACTTGTGTGTGCATTTGTAGTGTTTTGTTTCTTATTTCAATCAATAGATTGCAGCCGAGCTGGGACACTACCTTGAAGAATTTTGGTCGAATGAATCGACCCAGGACTTATTTTGCAAAGCCTGGTACTTATTCTATCGATCAATTTGCCGACTGCTAAGTTACAAGGTCGTAAACACATCCACACCAGTTGTCAGACGGTGGAGAGGGACAAACACACACACGCACACACGTATATAATGGGTTTCTTTCAATTTTCGTCTCCCAAATCCACTCAGAAGCCTTTGATAGGCCCGAGGTTATAGCAGAAGGTCCAAGATGCCTTGTAGTGGAACTGCACCCGGAACTTTGTGGTTGGGAAGGAAACTTCCTAACACACGGCCACACCTGCGCCTATGGTATATATGGTGTACGGCTGTTTGGTTTGGAAAATTGAAACAATCAACTATATTGTATTTCAGGTGCCTTGTAACATGCACGACTGCCTGACGTTTTCACATTTAAAAACAAAACATTAATTTCTTCCAGTGTTTGCTTTCATGTTCATTACTTAAATACAGCAGTAGGTTTTGAGTCACGAAGAATTATTTCAATCCTCTAATGAGTGAGGAAAGCTAGTAATCCGTAATTGAAGTTTAACTCCAATTACTACTCGCTCTACTAATTTTATAGCCTGTATCACTCATTTCACTGAAAAAGTTTTAGCGTTAATCTATTGCTTCTGTTTTGTTTTTATTCATTAGTTTTTGTTTTAATAACAGCATATAGAACATATGAATAAGGCCACCAGTCCTGGGGAGAGAGGAGTCATTCGATTACATCGATCTTAGAATTTGTCTCAGTGCATGATTTTATCAGCTACGAAAAGATGAAAAGCAAAGCTGACCTCAACAAGATTTGATCACAGAACGTAAAATGCCGGAAAATGAAAACGTAATAAATCACTAAAAGAGGAAGATGTGTTTATTTATATTCTTCTTTAGTATTTCACGTTCGGCGTTCTACCTGAACGCCGTCCACAATATAAATTTTCTGCATTTATGCAATGTATGTACGTGCTTTGTGAGAGTTCCTGTGTTGTACGAACACGTCAGATACATCTGAGCTGTTTTCTAAAATTACAACGCATTGGTACTTAGAATACATTTCTTATGCTCAAAAGAAGAGAGAATCATTTCAACGAAAAACGTGGTTTTCTTTTAAGAATTTTTGTTTTAGATGATTTCGTGTTATATGGTTGGTTATTACCGCAAACATAGAAACCTTCAGAGATACACAATATGAATGCAAGCAAATAGAAAGCCATAACCTTGATGCATTTCTCAAAACCATTCAGCACAAATACATTAAGACTTTTTTTCAATGGTTCTTCTATAGCTACAACAAAGCATCAGAGCCTGTCTATTACCGGACACTCACATGCACGCACTCAGCATTCACGTACTCTGTGTGTGTGTGTGTCTGTGTGTGTGTGTGTCTGTGTGTCTGTGTGTATGTGTCTGTGTGTGTTTGTGTCTGTGTGTGTGTGTGTCTCTGTGTGTGTGTGTGTGTGTCTCTTTGTCTCTCTGTCTCTCTCTGTGTTTCTGTCTCTCTCTGTGTTTCTGTCGCTCTCTGTGTTTCTGTCTCTCTCTGAAATATACACATGCATGTCTTAATCCACGCACATCTTAACACACACACACACACACACACACACATACACACACCCACACACCCACCCAAACAACCAACCACACACACACACACACACACACACACACACATGGAGATGTGCCTATTTAATACTCTATCATTAACACTGGAGAGAAAGAAAAAGAACAAAACTCAGAACAAAAGCGTTAGTGTATATATATATTTATTCTGAAATTCTATACGTAATGAAAAGAAAAAGGAAGGAGAAGCTTAGACAAAGCTTAGTAATATTACATCGAAATTATAAAGTACTGACGAATATTCCATAAATATACAGTGTTACAAAAAGTTATCATCACGTTGAAGATTTACAACTTGCGTAACCTACTATTTACCAACAATGTTTGAAAGCACACGTTATGTCTAGTAGCATGATAAATTGATACGACAGAATACAGCGTCTCTAGTCACCGAGCGCTGCTAATAAACAAAGAAATGCAAATTAATAAGAAAGGAAAAAGTGGAAAGAATGAATGCGAAAGAGAAAAGGAGGAACATATTAAATAGAATTATATTTTTGTTTTAGAGTCGAAGGAATTAGGAGCTATCGTGTCATCTCAATAAGATATTTCCTCCTGCCTATTAGTGAAAACAGCGTAGCAACCGAAAATGTCATCGTTGTTGTTGTTGTTGTTGTTGTTATCGCCGTTGTTATCAGTATCAACATACTTCATTGTCGACATCATCACCACCACCACCACCGCCACGAAAAACCAACCAGCACTAACATCACCAGCAACATCATCATCATCATCATCATCATCAACACCACCACCGGAGCCACCGTACCACAAAAACAACTGTCACTACTCCGAGGTCCACCACATCACAACACACACCATCGCCACTCCCCTCCACTACCATCATCAAAATTACTTGGCCGTCGTCGTAATACTCATCATCATCATCATCATCATCATCATCATCATCATCATCATCATCATCATCATCATCATCATCAACATCATAATCGTCATTATTACTCTCCTCACAAACAACCACATCATTATCATCCTCGACAATGCATAATCTTATTGATCCTCCTCATCATGCGTCGAAATCTCTTTTGTGTTACCAATGCTTTTCGCCGCCATCACCTTAACAAATAAACTTCATCACTATATCTACTTATTTTCAAATTTGTGTTCCACGATCGCATCATTTCCGTTGCTAGGTCTTGATATTTTTCCAATTTCCACAGTTTCCTTGTTATCCACCCTACTACTATATATTATTGGTCAATGATGTCACTCTGGTTCTTAATCACCCATAATCATGCCTAGTGATCTTAGTTAAGCCTAATCTCTTTGGAGAAATCCTTCGAAATCCTGCAATTATGATTCATCATAACAACCTCTGGCATGTATTAAATGGCTTTTCCGTCATTTCTAACACATAAACTAGGCTAACATCTCAATGGAATGCTAGCAAAGAGAGTATCCTTTATCGACACAGTCATGCCTGCATTTATACGCTTTTGCACTAGCTCACTGCACTTACGTGTCAGGAGGTCGTACTTTCTTTCTTTCTTTCTTTTCTCATAATTAGTGCCCAGTTTATTACGGCAGTGCATTTAGCGTGTTGCCTATATTTAGTTATTTCGATTTCGACTAATATTCCACCAGTTTCAAGCAATACTTAGGAAATGAAGGAGGTCGAGATATCGATCCATGCGAGTATGTGTTGTTTCAAATCCTTAATAATTATACGTTGACAGTGTGTCAACTGGAAACGGTGTTTCCTGGGGCTAAATAGCAGTAGCATTCTTCCCTTCCTGGGACTGCCACATTAAGTTGGCAACAAACCAATACAGTACATATATATATATATATATATATA
>NC_068997.1:10757162-10758499 GCF_001194135.2 Octopus bimaculoides
TATATATATATATATATATATATATATATATATATATATATATATATATATATATATGTATATATGCGTATGTGTGTATGTATATACCGTAACATATATTTCCCAACTAAGTGTGGCGTCCTATACAGGACAGTGCTACTGATATTTTTAGCCCCAGGATGACATCTCCTCCAGCTGGCTAACCGCACACATTCTTTGTCCGGTTAGTATTTGCGAGGGGCGGTCACTATGAGTGTCTAAGCTACTGAAGGATTTACTCCTCCCTAAATTCCTTAAACACGACTGTTACTTTTATAAGATTAGAATATCTTTTAAATTTTATATAAATTGACAGAGATTTTCATAGTGCGAAATATGTGAATAATGATAGAAATTTAAACATATAAATAAGCATGAATCAATGAGAGAAGAATGTGTTATTCTGTTGTCTACGGTGTCCAACACCAGATACAAGCTGCAATTTGAGGTGGGGTAGGGGGAGCTTGTCAAGGATATGTAATCTCTAGACGAAATTTGTTGCCTCATATATATAGAGAACACTGAATAATACATTCACTGATATGGCTAATAGCCGCCGGGTTGTATAAATACACAACATGGCCAGTTTTTTGTCTCACTCTCATATGCATTGTGCTTTTAACAGAGCACATATATAAGAGTCTTATCTCGGATGAAAGCCGTAGTATCTTGCTTGTCAGAATACTGGTGTATACAAGAGCCATATGTAAATAGATATGCGTCTCTGTGCATGCCTTTCTATTATCGAAAATAAATGCGAAACAGTAGCTCTGAAATGAATACATACATACATACATACATACATACATTTATATATATATATATATATATATATATATATATATATGTATATATATATATATATCAGAACTGATGGGAAACAAACCAACGTCTTCCTGGGTATGTAAACAAAAAGAGAGTGAGAATGATTGAGAAAGTTGGATGCAGAGAGAGAGAGAGAGAGGTACTGAGAGGGAAATGGAGAGGAAGAGGAGACAAACAGAGATAGAGAAACGCAAAGAAAGATGGAGAGGGAGAAAGAGATTCCAGTATATGAGTTAGTATTTATACATCCATTATCCTGGATACATATTTTATGTCAATATGAATTTATAAGGCTTCATTATATACCTCATACATATTTATATACAGAAATCTCGTATTTATATGAAATATATACAATTTATATGCTATATTCACTATAAAAATGCAAGCAGGGAAACTTAGGAGAGATAAAGATGTATTTATCAGACACTTATTTCAGCACCGAACATAGTTAACTTCAATCGCAATAGAAGCAAAAAAAAAAAAAAAAAAGA
>NC_068997.1:10758509-10759848 GCF_001194135.2 Octopus bimaculoides
AAAAAAAAGAAAAAAAAGAAACCCAGCAGAGACATTGACGGCGTCACAATTCAATTTAAGAACGTTTTTACAAAGTATAGGGTTAAAGTTGTGTGAATAAAGTAATTCCAGAACGATAGAGAAAACTTATATGCTTATAATGTTGGTCTTTGCTTGTGTTTGTCGTTTGGAAGGAGACACTAATTACAAAAATAGCCAACTAAAATAAAGAAAAGGAAAACTGTTTTTGTTTATGGTAAGTAGGCAGCTAGAATCCAATTAATATAATTATTACTTGGCTACGTCAAAATGTAACTTCTCTATTGAGCCAAATATCCACCAGCCTTCAATATGCAGAAAGTAAATGATATACCAATGGTTGTTAGGAAAAACCAATATGTAATGATGATGATAATTTTGATATCATCGTCGTCATAGTCTTCATCCTCATCATCATCCTCATCATCATCCTCATCATCATCATCATCACCATGATGGGAGTTGTAGTTATTGCCATTGACGTCAACGTCCTCATTGTTGTCATCGTCATCACCATCCTAATTTTCATAATTGTCAATCCGAACTGTCTCTTATGTAGACTACTGCTTATTTAATATCGGATACTACGGAGGAATTTGGCGTGCAAAGCTGTTTGTTCACATACTTAAGATGAAGCGAGAGTGTTAAAATGAATGGATTCGAAAAGCCACTATAACATCATAACTACAATGTTAGGGAACTTGATAAAAAATACACAAATTCCAAGCAATTGTTTACATTCATGAGTTGCCAAATTCACGTCTGCCGGAGAAAATATCTATTAATGATAGTAACAAGTAGAATGTTCGGATGTAACCAGTAAACCACCTTGCATCCGTATGGTGACGTAATGTCGTACTTCAGTCTTATTTATGACCACGCCGAACAGTGATACAAGGTGTGAAAGTCAGGGAATATCATATCTGTCATTTATAAAGTTCTTGCATAAATGAAGTCATTAATGATAGTTGGAGAAGAAAGAAGCACATTTTGTCACATTCCTAATATCATCTCAATTTCTTGAATTTTGTTGTTATTTAGCCCTAGGCTTGCCTTAATCGTGCTGATTAGTAAGGATAGACGTTCCAGCAGTGGTAATTCGGTTTTGGGTGTTTCTACAGTTACAGCGTAGACAGTTTTCTTACGCACAATTTGCTAGTAAGTCGTAAACGTCGTAGAGGATCTCTTGCTCTCTCTCTCTCCTTGTCTCTCTCTCTCTCCTTGTCTCTCTCTCTCCTTGTCTCTCTCTCTCTCCTTGTCTCTCTCTCTCTCCTTGTCTCTCTCTCTCTCCTTGTCTCTCTCTCTCCTTGTCTCTCTCTCT
>NC_068997.1:10760504-10767194 GCF_001194135.2 Octopus bimaculoides
TATATTATATATATATATATATATATATATATATACATATATATATATATATATGTGTGTGTGTGTGTGTGTGTGTGTGTGTGTGTGTTTGTGTGTTTATATTAACACACATATGCACATTATCTATCTAGCTATCTATCTATTTCTATATAGCACATTATCACCTGACCAACCAGGTTATCGGATGCTATTACACATCGCTGGTCACAATGCATTTCTTGCATTGTTTTAGCCTGAAAATGACACTAACCCGCTGGCTAGGAGAGCAGGCCAACATTCCCCCACTCTGATCGAAAGGGAAACTACAGCAAGGGGAAATGAAGTGCTTTGCTCTAGAACAACACGTATCCCCCAGTCAGGGAATCGAACCCACGACGTAGCGATCGTGAGTGCAACAGCCTCAACATTAGGCCATAGCGTCTTCTCTCTATCTTAACATAAATAAGTATGTATAGATATACGCACACGGTATGCGTTATGGATGCTTCAACAACTGTACACTAAATTCCTTACAATTCATTGGTCAATCTATGTTTGCCCATGTCTGCAGTACAAGGTACTGGTTCAAATTGATGCGTAATGGGGTTGAAAATGGAACCAGTCTCATCTCTCTGGATTTGATAAACTATGCTATCTAAAGTTTCCATAACAACAGAAAAGAATATTATCAATGCAAGAATCTTAAGTGGATACCTAGGCTTAAAATTCTTTCGGAAGTGTATATTCAACTTCAAAGTACTAGATATTTCATTTAGTGAATCATGCTTTGGGGAATTATAGCATTCTACTCGCATTCCATTCTGATAACTGAGCAACGTCTAATTGAATGTAGAAAGCATGGAATCTGGAATTTATTTCTGAACTTCAGTTTGATAGTTAATGTTACAACAGTTATGATCAAAGTCGATATCATGACATACTTAACCAAACAAGACCTGACACGATAATGTATCCCGATACAGGAATGGAAGATGGCAGTGATATAAGAGAATGATAGAAAATGGTTTCTATGGTAATATAATATCAATTGTTTGATATCAAAGATTACATTTTTACAGAAACTATTCCATGTAACTATTACTCTTCTGGGGATATTTATGTTGCTATCCTACATAATAAGATCGATTGTATTAATGTTTTGATATGAATCTTTAGACAATATTCAATAATCCTAAAATGGCGGTTTTATTCTGTTGCTTCCTCATCAATTGAGACGGCCAAGTAAATACGATAACAGGCGATTGACTTACAAGTTACATCTATGCTATTGCAGGCATAGCGTTGAAACTCCGTTTAAGATAAATACGGCATCATATCACATGTTCAATATGGTGAATTCAATGCTTCAATCAATTGATATTATGCATTCAATTAATTGACGAAAATTACGAGAGCTGTTTAAAATCGAAATATAACTGGCATGGTTGATATTTCACATTAGCTGTAGTGGTCGAAATATACTGCACCCATTTACCAAGAATACTTATAATAGGCATATATGTATATATATATATATATAAATATATATATATATATATATACATACATGCTTACGCACACAAACGCGCACACACACACACACACACACACACACACACACACGCACGCACACATACGCACATATATATAATTTGTAGAAATAAAAGAGGATCAAAAACTGGCAGAAGTCAATAAAGCACTCAGTATTAAATGAATTTGGTTAACAATATTCAACAATCAGACACCAGTAGATATAAATAGAATACATATCTCAGGTATAGCCATATGCATGACAGGTAAAATTTCTTGTTGCCAAATTCAGAGTATTTGGCAACAAGAGAAATATGCATATAGACAAAATTACATCTTTATTACAGACCTCACATAATACAGCTGGCACATCACTACGGTATCAAAGTAATTCATAGTCAAATTCGAATTGAAAATCTGAAATATTACCAGTACAAATACGTCTACAAAAAGAACGCTTGAATGTAATTCAATCTAAAACATTGGTGTATTCAAGTGATGGTGACGTCGGTGGATAACGAAAACTTATAAAAATAAAAAGAAAGTACACATATTTAAGAAATGTCATATTTGCATTCAACTGTTGGTAACGTCAGTGGATAACGAAATAATAAAAAAAAAACAAACATAAAATGGTCTACATTACGACAATTAGAAACATAGAGAAATATAATCTAAAAAAAAGCTATTTTTGCATTCAGCCATTGGTGATATCATTGGATAACTAAAGAATTATCACAAAGAACTCTGCATTATGATTACTAGAACCATAGAGATTTCATCTCACAACAATTAGTTATCTTTTATTTATAAAAAATATGGAAACTTTTCAAGAAATGATCTTATTTTATAGTGTATGAAGGGCTATTATATATATATATATGTATATATATATATTAGAAAAAATAATAATCAGGTACTCAGATGTCTGAATGGTTGTATATTTACAGACTTTTACTCATATGTCACATGTTTTATAAATTAGCGCTTTCACCTAGTCTTGTAGGTTTATCAAATTTTTATCAATTTTTTATCAAAAATTTGATAAACCTACAAGACTAGGTGAAAGCGCTAATTTATAAAACAAGTGACATATCACGAAAGGCCTGGCTGGAGGCTCAAACTTGTGAGTTCTTTTACAGGACTAAGAAACACCGAAGGACTGCTAAAATAACTATGTGAATCTGAGAGGGAAATATCTTGAATAAAATCATAATTAACTGATCCTCCTGTATATTCTTTTAACCAAAGATGGGAACTTTTCAGCATCCCCACGTAGGGATCTTATTGTTTAGCATGTATCATCCAGGCTGCTAGTTTTAATTATTGAGAATATTGTTTGCAACTGGTGTTCCCAATAGTTTTAAAGTTAGTGGTCATATGCAACATCCACTTAAAACATTCGAACAAGCGATTCAAAGACAGACTGGCGTACACACACTACTAACTCGTATAGTTTTGATTTATATTTTAGTGCAGTAAATAAGTATAGATTTCATAGACCATCCTGTAAATTATATTAATATTTTTCTGATAAATTCCATCAAAGTTTTCCTGCATTTTTCTTAAATTTATACACTTTTCAACGTGAACTTTCAAGTAATAAACATTTCAAAATAGATATTTCTCAGAAAGAAAAAAGCAAACTAAAAACACCTCCAGCTGGGGAATTTTCATATTTAAGTAATATAAGTAATATAAGATCCATTAGGTATAACTATAATAAACATTGATGGAGTATACTAGAGTTAGAAAACTTCAGTCTTTGATGGTTTTGTTTTTCGATTCTTGGGGAAATGTCAGGCCAACTAGAAAATAATCTCAAAATGTAAAACAAGAAATAAAATTAACAACAAAAACAAACTAGACAATATCTTATTTCAAAATTTATATTCTGGATTAATACATGGTGGTGGATTGGGTGAATCAATCGGTGCAGCGAACTAAATGTCATGTTGTGTATAGTTATTCTTTATAACATTCTGATTTCGAATACCATCAATGTTAGTTCTTGTAAGTTATTCCATTTATCTATCTATCTATCTATCTATCTATCTATCTATCTATCTATCTATCTATCTATCTATCTATCTATCTATCTATCTATCTACGATACATCTCTACCAACTTTATCACAAGATATAAGTTAACATGAAGTTATAGAGAGGCAATTGCCCGCCCAAATGTACTGCTTACAGAGACCGAACTACGCAGGCTATAATGAAAAAAACTTGCTTTGACTACAGTTTTATGTGTACTTACTTACATCAAAGGGGTTAGCCCAAATGTGTTAAGTAACCAACTCACTGTACGAAGCATGGAGTTATGGACTCAATAATTTCTGTGATAACTGTGTAGAGATCACTAAAATAACTGAAAATATGATCATAAATATCAAAGCAGTGGATGCAAGTCAAGATAAGCGCCCTAAACTCCACTTGTCAGGCGACATCTTGTCTGCTCGAAACGGCACAACAGCCTACAAAGCTGAATAAACAGTAGCTGAATTTTATAACTTCTACATTATTTTTCTCCAATATGAGTGAAATGCTTACACTGCTAAAGAAAGCGACTCTTTCTTTCTGTCGGCATTTCAAGAGATTAAAATCGTTGGTGAGCGATGAATATAAAATGGCGGTTGTTGTCTTAGATGGTCATCGAAGATAAACTATCAGAATGTATCGATTTGTTGTCATACAATTCCTTCGTGTAAGTTAGAAGCGCTATGCTTTATCGTAAGTAAATATTAATATATTTTTATGTACGCTATTCACGTCATTCATTTGGACGGAACTTCACAGAAAATTTGGTGGTAGTAATAACTTTAGTTTGTGTTGTTCGATGCTTTTATTTTTATTTTTATCGAATTCAGACGTCGTCTTTTTGCATATCCGTATATATAGCACGCCTTTTCATATGGAAAGTAATAAATTTAGTATCGCACACAAAAACACCCACACATGCAGACTTAGTTTATACATGGTTTAGAATACACACACTAAAATAGTAATAAAATATTAGAATGAAGAATATATATATATATATATATATATATATATATAGCAATATGTAAATACACAGTTATACACGTATGTATACACAGATGCACCCTCACATATATATAATACATAAAGTATTTTATTAAATATACCATACCTAAAATATTTTATTACACAAACAAACAAAGACAGATACACATATCATGTATAAATTGTATATATCATCTAACTGCATATCGCATAAGATACTTAATGTCATATACAGGGTGCGGTGAATAAACTCGTCTAAATTACGCAAAAATGAAAATAACACAGACATCTCATTTTAATAGATATATTTACCAAAATTACATAAAAATATCTTGAAATGCTAAAGAGTAAATTTATTCAATAAAATTAGCATTGGCTTTAACCTCGTCCTCCAAACGACTTTAGAATCTCCTGCAACTCTTCTGGATGGTCTCCTTGTTTAAGTTGGTGAATGCTGCAATAATTTTTGCCTTCAGTTCTTCTTTGGTATTACAAGGAGTTTTGTTGGTCTCTCACTCAACTGGGCCCCACACATAATAATGAAAGGAATTGCAGTCTGGGGAGATAGGTAGCCAGATGTTAGGTGAGATGTGGTCGCAGAAATTGTCTGACAGCCACGACTCGGTTCTCCGGCTAGTGTGGCTTGGTGTAGAGTTTTATTGCCAGACATAGGGTCTACCAGCAACCAAACTGTGAACCCAGGGCAGCATTAGCTACTCCAAGCAATTGATGTAGGTCTCCGCGTTGAGTCTGAGGCCGTGTGGGAAATTGAAGGGAGGCATAACGTCACTATCACTCGCGGTAACTCCAAATACCATGAAGTTGACTGGATGTTTGATTTTTATGACTCTCAGTACATGTCTTCAGTTTGCACTGTCCACAGATTGACACCCAAACACACACTCTGAAATATTCGTATTGGAGGTTCCAGCGCGAATATCAAGCAGTGCAGTATGTCGTTACCAAATTTCTGGCAGAGTTAATTGCGTCATGGTGCTGTGTTTCTCACAGACGGTGCCCAACTAACCCTAGTGCACTGTGTAGTTGACAAAATCACACACACACACGCGCGCACACACACACGCACACACACACACACACACACACAAACACACACACACACACACACACACAGAGAAACAAACACACATATATGTACACGACATGCGTTTTTCAGTTTCCTTCTACTAAATCCACTCAATGCTTTGGTCTGCCCGAGGTTATAGCAGAAGACACTCACTAAAGGTGCTATGCAGTAAGACTGAACCCGGAACCACGTGGTTGGGAAGCTAGATTCTCACCACACATCCACTCATGCGCCTATACTGGTGTATAGAGATGAATAGAAGGAGATAATTAACAGAAACTAGTTAAATCAGTAAAAATTTGATACTAATAGGTGGTTAATACGACAGTATGAGAAAAGTAGAGTAAATAAATATTTGAAAATTAGCGTGTATTTTGCTTACAATGTTCAGTACTAAAACTAAAACAACTATGGAATGATATATCGAAAAAAAATATTGAAAAGATTAGAGAATAAATTTAGAGAAATTAAATATCGAAAGTTGAATAGTGTGTGTGGTTTTGAGTACTGGCTCAGTGCTTCGCATTGTGCTCAAGTATCTTCTGCAACAGACTCTAGCCGCACAGTATCTTGTGAGTGAATTGCTTAGACGGAATCTGTGTGTCGTATATAATTGTAATATATGTGTTTATGAGTGTCTTTGTGTTCCTTCCTACACCGCTTGACAACCAATGCTGTTTTGTTTAGGTCTCCGTAAGATAGCTTTTGGGAATGAAAACTGAGCGAAAGAATAGGCAGCTGACTAAAATTAAAACGAAAGTATTGCGGCAAATTTGTTCAACCAAACTTGTCAAGATGGTTTGCCCAGTTCAACCACTGGAACAAATGAAGAATAAATGATACATATATATATATATATATATAATCATAAATATATAGGGATTGACAGTAACCTGCTTCTCCAACATACTGAGAATTCAGAAATAGCAGTCAAAGAACTACTGATTTCAAAACTACAAATTATTACTCCAGATTGATAGCGATATTTTTGATACACACAGAACAAAAAACAATAGAGAAGAGTAAAAAACACTTGCCTTTTAGTTAATTTAGTACAATTGTTTC
>NC_068997.1:10769254-10770649 GCF_001194135.2 Octopus bimaculoides
ACGAAAATGAGAAAAAAAAACTGATTTATTCAAAGATTACTTAAACGAAAAATAGATGATCGCTCCTCTCCCTCTCTTTCACTCTTTCTCTCTCCCTATATATATATATATATATATATATATATATAAATTCTCTGTATATATAAACACTGTATTATATACATAAAGTAATCCATGAAATAATATTTGTATATACTTTCTTCTTCTTCTTCTTCTTAGCACCATCATCGTCGTCGTCATCGTCATCCCCATCGTCGTCGTCCGTCGCCATTATCATCATCATTGAAGATTACTTCGGAGAATTCTGCCATGTTCATAGTGCTTTGACACGATTGTGAGATTACCTGTGTTGACGAAAACTCCTGAAGTTTCAGTTCCCATTTTCATTGTGGCTTTTCCGTTCGGGTATTAACCCTTTTCTTGCCAATAAAAATGTAAGTTGAAAAACGACGTTAAAGTTGGAACGGCTGATTCATTACAAACTCTGAAAACACTTTATTCTTGCAGTAAATGTAATTTTTGAATCAAATACTAAATACACACAAGTATCAAAGCTCCGGCTAATCTCTATAGAAATCAAATTGTCATGTACACAAACTGGATATAGATTAATTTGCAACAGCAACCGGAAATCGACCTTATGAGCCTATGGTTCGGGAAGGACTTTGATCCATTTTCTTTTCTTATTTTCTCTTTTCCCGATAGATGAAATACTGAAATATACTTTTATTTGAATAGTATTTTATCTTACAAGCTGTTTGCCGTATGGATGACCAGACTGAAATATTGCGAGTCGGTTAATCTATTAAGTTGTTAATATGTAAGAGAGAAGCCATTTTTCATCACACATCTATGTTTTGCAGGGGTCTCTGTATAAGACATCTGTTTTCGTTAGAATTATTTTTTCAGAAAAAAATAACCATTTAGATTAGTATGTTTGGGACATATTGGACCATTTATAAGGGCTGTATTTATAGCTTATTTGATGTGGAAAGCTTTCGTCCCGTTAGGCAATTAATTTTGAGACACACTAGCGGTCATTTTAAGGCGTCTTGTCTAGGAAATGATTTCGGAATCATTTGTCTCGTTATAAGAAACCTGCACCAAAACTTGAACTGGTCATGTTTGATGTTGGTCCTGGTTATATAAGACATTTTTGTGCGCGTGAAAGCAATGTTGCGAATAAAAGAAATATTTAGATGAGTTCAAAATGTGTCCAAAGAAGTAATACCAGACCTGTGGTTCTAATGATCCATTATAAGTAATTACTTATAATGTTGATGATAATCTAAAATATGACGTCGACAACAATTACATGAATGTATGTATAAGTGTTTGTATGTATGCTTGTACGTACGTATGTATGTATATATGCATGTATATATATATATATAT
>NC_068997.1:10770886-10772960 GCF_001194135.2 Octopus bimaculoides
GTGTGTGTGTGTGTGCGCGCGCGTGTGTAAAGGCGCATAGCTTAGTGAGTAGGGTGTTGAAGTCAGGATTGCAAGATTGTGGCTTCGATTCCCAGACCGGGCGTTGCGTTGTGTTCTTGAGCAAAGCACTTCATTTAACGTTGATCTCCGCTTATTTCTTCATCTGACATGTGGCACCCAGTTCACCTGTACAGCTAATGTCGATTTGATGGAGGGCGTGAGCTTATCTGTACACAAACATTTGATCACAATAAACAAATCATCTGTGTGTTTGTTCGGCAAGAAATTGCCAAATCCTCATACGTCGTCTAACGATGGGGGAGTCTATGATACGATTAGAAAATTCTGGGGAAGAACCACAGAGAATTCACTCATAGTAGAAAATGTCTTAATCGTGCCTGTACCCTACAAGACTTGATAATACAGAATCATTTTACTTCAGTATACAATAGAATATGTTTAAGTACCGTTCAAAGTTTTGCTTGTGGTTGTACCACATTTACTAGTCATTGTTCAATATAAACACTATGTTAATTTTTCTTTCTTCATGGAAAAATATTTAAAAAGTATTTCGTTAAAAATGATGGCATTGGTTTATCATAGCATTAACAGAAACTAAGGAATGAAAGTTAATGCTTTTCTAACCAACGGCACATAAAGCAGAATTTAAAATTAAATATTAAATATGTTTTATAGTGTCTGACAGAGCATTAAATGCTTTAGAATGCTCGACAGTTAAAAGTTGACCAATTAAAACAAATATGCGATTAAATGTGAATTAAAAACTTTGAAGGCCTCGGTGATAGGAGAGACAAGAAATAGGATTTCAACTGACCGCAAAAGGATAATAATGTTGAACGCTCGCGGATCTTGTCGCGGCCTGTAATATTGTCGTCAAATAATACAAATTACATGACTAAGAGTAAAATAGAAATAAAAGACATATCTTGCAATGATTCAGACATTTATTTCTGTAAATATAAACAATGACCAGGACTAAGTTCATTCAAACATTTGCCAGATAACAGAATATTTCGCATACGTAATGGCTATAAATATTAGTACCTTAAAGGATAATGAAAAGAATGTATATTACAGAATTTTCTTACGTGAGAGAAAATACATCTTTAATGAAATGCAAGAAGTGAAAAAATCAATATAGAAATATCATGCAACACATCGAAAAGAATGTTTGTCTGTATGCAATATGGTGTAAGATATATGCATTACAAAATACAGTCATAAGTGCTTTCTCTTGTTTTTGTGGGAAAAGAGTTGCAAGTCCTTTAAATGAGTTAGAAGTTAATTGATACTACCAACATCGTAGATAAATGCCAGAATAATAAAAAAACAGTTCTAAGCCTGACTATAATAGGAATTTAGTGTCGTAGTTGTTTACAAGAATAATACTTTGGCATGCAGTCACTTTCCTTCATCAACGAAAGGGGTTCATAATTTACGATGATATCTTTGGAGAGTCATATCATCAGAGATTTCAATTGGTACAAAAGTGCTTATTAGGTTCAACTTGTACAAGGCATCACCTCTGCAGCAACACTTATGCGACGGCTAAAGTATCATGTGATCGTGTCACTAGCTGACGTACCAGTACGCTTATTACTTTCCGTTACATCCGGCTGTTGCCATATAAATGAGCTTATAGACTAATTTACGGAGTAAGCTAATCATATGACGGCAGCCAGAAATAAGTATCAGCCTGCTACAAGAGTTTGAAGGTTAAAGCTCAGTCGCTGTGAAGATTAGACACAATTACTGTCACACTGTTTGATAAAATGCTGGAAAATATAATTTATTTTAATTAAAATTCCACCTGTTGTCTCTGCTGAATTTTCTCATTAAAATTGGTTATTAAAAGGTGAACAGTTTCTCCTGGTGATGGGTATAAATCAATTCATTATATTTTTTTGTCAAGTAGTATGATAAATAGGTCATGATATATCACCCTTTTTACGAAGAGTGTAAAGAAAATAATTCCAGCATCTGCAGCAATACTGGAAATCTAAGAGAGAGAGAGAGAGAGAGAGAGAGAGAGAGAGAGAGAGAGAGAGAGAGA
>NC_068997.1:10773344-10774753 GCF_001194135.2 Octopus bimaculoides
CACACACACACACACACACACACACACACACACACACACACACACACACACGCACACACTCACATACACACGTGTTAAAGAAGAACTTGTCTGCATGAATATTAATGTCAAAACAGTAACATTCAAAATTAATCTAGAACAATTTAAAATGTGTGCGGTGTTGTCGCTAAAGACACCGGAAATTAAACATAGTTTTGGACATAAAATTGATGAACAAATATTCTTGTATGACCCCCAAATATGAGACCTCAAATTGCATGTGTTTCATGTCAATATATTAAGAGAAGAAGACAATTCTTAGGACTTTATACATGGTTGTATACGTTCTTGACATTCATGATAAACGAACAAAAAGTAACAAGAAGAGTGGAACGAACAAAAATAAGTGTTATACATCCATACAAATTTAAGGGGAAAAATAAGCAAATGAAAATCAAAATAAGAGCACAATAATGCTATTAACATAACAACGTCAGAAAGAAACAAAGTAGAACTGTTCAGGTAGTTGTCATTCGTCAGGAAACAAAAATCAAAGAGAAAACCTCTGCGGAAGCAATGCATAACAATGATACCACATAATAAATGGTTAAAATGAAGGGACGAATGTCAATAGAACGAAGCAGGAGAGTTCAGGTAGGAAATTGTTTTTTCTGCTAAAGGAGATAATGTGTGAGTATTCAGTATGAGCGTGTGCGTGTGTTTCTGTGAGTGAGTATGTTTCTGTGAGTGTGGGTATATATGTCTGTGTGTGTGTGTCTGTGTGTGCGTCTGTGGTTGTATGTGTGTGTATCTGCGTTCATGTATGTATTATATAAGGGTATTTTATCGAGCCAACGGAGATAAAGTGCGCGTGTATGCTCTGTATGAATGTGTACATATGTGCGCTGGTAAAAATGTGATGAAAGTTTAGAACAATGTTTGTGGGCATGTTGTGTGAGTACGTTTAGGTGATCAGAATGTTGTATAGAATGTGTGATTAAGTTCTGAGGATGTGTGATAAAAATGTAATGTGTATACATGTGTGCGCAGAAGATTAGGTTGGGTGTAAATGTAAGCGAAGAAGATTACCAGCGTGTAGGGTTGTTAGAGTCCTCAGTAGTTGTAAGAAATATTTATACGACTTAGGTGAGCTACATGTGAGGAGATAATTAGGTATTCTTCACGGCACAAATAGGAAAAACGTTAAACGAATTTGCTAAACGACAGGGCAGGCAGTGAGGTATAAGTTGGTATGACGAGAAGCATTGAAATAAAGACCTACAAGTCGAAGTAATTTAATTTTGTTAGTTGGAAAGATCTCTATAAAACGGTCTTTCAAACTTTCAAATTACAAGAAGCTATGAAGTCGATATTTCATGTAATAATGTTCCTATTGGTGTCGATGGAACGATGACTAGCATGGAAGGAAT
>NC_068997.1:10775300-10784203 GCF_001194135.2 Octopus bimaculoides
ATATATATATATATATATATATATATATACAGATCTGTCTGTCTGTCTGTCTATCTATCTATATATGTACACATATACATACATTTACTCATATAGGTGCAAGTATGTATGCATATAATAATCACACTTTAGTAATGCATTATTTGTATTGAGATTCTGTGTATATCATCATATGCCAAAAAGTTCGATAACGGAAATATCTGCTGTTTCATTGTCAGTACAGTAATCTTAGCTATGAAACATTAAAGAAAAAACAGTCCAAAATAAAATATAAAAACAACGAAAGAAAATAGAAGTAAAAATACCACTTTTCTAAATAGTGAAGGAATCTTCATAATAAAAACCTTGAATTACTTTTATGTCTTTATTTGCTCAATGATATAGTTGTCTGCGACCGAGAAGAAATCTATGTATCAAATTGGCAGCTTCTGTCACAAACACTTCATGTTCTGAAAGATTCCGTTGTCGTCAAACAATGCTATTCACCATATTTGATTATTATGCTATGAAGTTATAAAGAGAACCAACATTTTTTTCTGACGCAACAGTATTGCTACTTCTATTCTGTACAGCATCAATGCATTCAGACCTTTGACACTTAAATCCAACATACCTTTATTGATTCTCGAAATGGGCGTGTAACAAGCTTTTCCGATCTTTCTCATCTTTGAATATCGATCTATTTTCTTTGAAGTTCACCTATTAGTGAAAACTGCCTGTAACATGTTAACAAGTGATTTATTACACTTTACGTAATGGTATCTTGTATAAATTCTTGTTATAATGCTAAATTGAGACTTCCTGCAAGTTATCGTAGATATCTTAAAAGGAACATTATATAATATCACTAATTTATAGACATGTTTTCTAAAATCTCAATTAAAATAGCAATTACTCTGACCCTTTATGCTTTCAAATACATGTCTCACTCATTCACTCTCTCTCTCTTTCTTTCTCTCTCTTTCTTTCTCTCTCTTTCTTTCTCTCTCTTTCTTTCTCTCTCTTTCTTTCTCTCTCTCTCTCTCTCTCTCTCTCTCAATTTAACTCATTCTCTCCTTTATGTGTGTTTGTGTGGGCGTACGCCTGTGTTCACAAGCAAATATGTGTATATCTTTGTATGTTTATACACAGATATCTTTATCTCTAAAGTTGAAGAAGTGACAGACACTATCAAATACATATAGAGGGGGTTACTAAATTGTGTAAATTTCATGAACCAATCTAAGAAAATGCTTAACGTGTATGTATGTATACATACATACATATATATATACATGTGTATATATATATATATATATATATATATATATATATATATATGTATATATATATATATTTATATATATATATACACGTGTGTGTGTGTGTGTGTGTGTATGTGTGTGAATATGTTTAATATATGTGTTATTAACTTAAATGTTTTGCTTGAGTGATTCACAACCGCCTGTATTTATCCTGATGTGGTTAAACATGTCATATAACCAAATAACTGAAGTCGACAATAAACATAAAGGGTGAATAGAAAAGTTCAATGACAACCACGCATTTCCTTCTTTTCTGGAATTCCAATAGTCATGAAAATATGATTAAGTTAATATTTAACTTTCTGTGAAGCAAATCTGAAAAGAATATCCGCTGGAATTGTGAGGAAGCAAGTAATAATCGACTCCGGTGCTTAACTGCTACTTATTTTGGCGACCAGGAAATGATGAAAGACAAAGTCGACCTCAGCGGAATTTGAACGCAGAAGGAAATAAGGAATATAGGTTTCAGGTTTTGGTACAAAACCAGCAATTTCGGGGGAAGGGTCTAAATCGACTGGACCGACTCAGAACTTATTTTATCGACTGTGAAAAGCAAAGTCGACCACGGCGGTCGAAATGCCGTCAAGCATATTTTTCCGGCGTGTTAACAAATCTGTCAGCTTGTCGCTTTAAGGAAACAAGAAATGTTAGCGTTTAAATATTTTCATTTAACTTTTCATAGAAATTATTGGAAATGTATATAATTAATATTTAAGATGGATCAAGATACATCTGCATAGGTTTCATATCAGATGTTTCTACGGTCCCTTATATCCCAATATTATTATGTCAGCTGTTTTATATGATTTATACAAAATTTATTCTATTTATTCTAAGATTAATATTATCTCTTGGGTTAATAAAATATTTGTATTAAAAAATCTATTCTATATGCAAAGGTATTTTACTCGTACAAAACAGCAATTCACTTTATATATCAATAATTTTATGCAAGTATATACATTTAGTTTCCTTTTCTCTCTGTACAAATATACACAAGAAACACACATCGTTTATATAAGTTTCGCTATAATGTATTTAATATTTGCTGCCCCTATAACACCTTCAAATACTGTGAGATATATTGGAAATAAATAGCAATGGATAGTGTATTTAATGACTAAATCCAGTCTGCAAATAGGGCGAGATTAGCTTTTATGTTCACGCTATGATTGGAAAGCTTCTCTTGATGGAGCACGTCTTCTATGCTATTCCAATATATTTGTTTAATAAATAATCATTGTAGGTATCTAAGAATGTGACTTTGTCAATGCTACTCGGTTATGCGGTTGGCATAAACAGCTTTGTATGTGTTTATATAGTTGATTAGGTTCTCGCAAGCCAAGTGTTTTCATAATAAATTTGGAGATTATTCAAGGTTTTATCACAATCATGCTGAACTAAGAAGTTTTCTATTAACTAAGATCTGAAATCTTTATAATAATACAGCCTATGTTTGACGGTAGTTTCGCTCAGTTTGATTGGCAAATATTATGGTCAGCCGAAATGTCATAGTTGCACTAGTGAATAAGTTTCAGTGCGAATATTAGATATAAATTCTATAACAGCTATTATGCTTTCTTACTGCACTATTTAACTGGTGTCCAGAACACTTATTAACTTTTCTTTATTTACTGCCCTCGAATACATTTTCCTGGCAAGAACTAATATATCATTATTTTATTAAGCTACTCAAGTGGGTGTAAGGGTAAATAAAGAAGTAATGAAGTGTGAAAGGCTGAAAGAACATTCTTTTTTAAGTTATTGGAATTTGCTAATTGATAATATTTCTATTAACGTTTGCAAAGAACTCGGCTCAAGTGCTTTCGTCTACGTTCTGAGAAAAACTTTAATTATTTTAAACGATTCATTAAGTTTTATAAGGAGAATGGAAACTGGGCGTATGGTTCGTATATCAGTCTAGCAGTCAAATATTCATACATCAGCTGCAGTGCTCTATGACCGCAGTATTTAATTTAACAACTTATAAAGGGAAACTTTATGTAAATCGCGTGTACTTAGGTAGCTTACAGTACTGAGTTCAAACACTGTCTATGGAATAAGAAAAAAACATATGCAATAAATGAACAATGAATGAGATGAGATATCCACTGCACTGAACGTATGTCCTATTCGTGGTTACTTCACATGCTAGAAATTACAGTCAAATGTCCACAAAATCAAACATTGCCATTTCCAATAAATAAAATCAAGGGCATGTTGGATAATATAAACTGATACACAGCATTTCTAAAAGGACCAGTTAGTCACTGATATAACGACTTTGGTAATAAATCTGATTGGGATTGAATGGAGGTTGAAGACTACCAACAACAGACATAAATGCACTAAGTTACCTGTCCAAATACGAAAATGTCGCTCAATTCGTCAGTATTATTAAGTATGTAATATAAAGCGACGCGCTGGCAGAACCGTTAGCACGCCGGGCAAAATACTTAGGAACAATTCGTCAGTCTTTACTTTCAAATTCCGCCGAAATTGACTTTGCCTTTCATCGTCTGGGTCGATAAAAAAGTACCAGTTGAGCAGTGGGGTCGATATAATCGACATATTCTCTTCCCTGATGTTACCCAACCGTGTGTCGAAATTTGAAATCATTATTAAATCTGAAATAAACTTCACTCAATTTTGCCCAATTAAAATATGTACACAAAGTAATACCACCAACTCGTGTTTTGGTTCTTTTCGCGATGTTCACACTTATACCCAGTCAGGTATTGATCGCAGTATATTTGGATCGGGCATCAGTCTCTCGCACACCTGACAGGAATTCCATACATCATGGAGAATGATGCTACTTCCCCAAACAAACTTATCAAAATAAACCCCAATCACTACGCACTGAAACAAAATAATATTGAATTATAAAAAATTATAATGTCATATTTTATATTATAACACTATGTGATTAAGCTTAGCACGAGTACTTAAAAAAAAACTTGGCTTTTCTCTCATAAGGTATCGGGTTCGATCCTACTGTGTGGTGCCGTGGAGAAACCGTTTAGTTTTTATCTACTTCGGTTCATTCCGACCATTGTGAATGAAGCCGGATACAAACTTGACGTATTTTACAGTATTTCGATTATTAGGTTTGTTTAATTTACAAAAAAGGGATGCTATGGATATATGTACGCATATTAAAAGTCAAATTTTAAGTCCCTAATATCCAGGGCTGTATTTTGGCTGTCTAATATTGTTATTAGGTTTAATAAAGAATTTAGGTAATATAAAAACAAAATTTTATCACATGCGCATGTTATTCATGCGAAAGAGCAACTTGTCTTATGTGTGAATCTAATGTGGCTGAAATGCAAAGCTTCTCCTTTGTGACATAATGTCCTGGCTTACGATTTCATGATTATGTTAAAGGAATCTATGAGATAACCAACCAATTAGACGTCAATTTAACGAGTGTCTCGCTCAGTTGCTTAAACATTTGAATACGCATGGTCGAAACAGCATGATGCCCACCAATAATTTAGATATTTCTCTATTGTAATCTGTTCCTGCTATATTCTAGTCGGTCATCTGTCTTAACATAGATGCAGAGACGGGTAAATGGATGTCCACCAGTTTCGCTAATGAATAATCCAAGTGATCCACTTCTTCATTGAATTAGAGTGCAAGCTGTTGACTATTGCATATGCATGTGCACCGTTAATGTAACATAATGCGAAATTAGCATCACGCAGTGTACAACAATTCTAGCGCTGTGGGTTATAGGTAATGTATGCAATAGGCTGGCACACGGGTTCTAATTGCTCACTTTAAACCTTAAGGCATAGACCGTCTCTAGACTAATGTGAAACACGTCCGGGCAAAGTGCCACGTAGTGTAGCTGAACATGGGATTTTGTGATTGCGAAGCAAACTCCGTTTATATATAATGGGCTCATGCAGTGTCCATTTCACACACGCATACACACACATACCCCAACTTATGCACACACCTATATATAGTTATGAATGTTTTACAGAAACATTATCCTAAAATACAATAATATACTATATTATCATTGAAAAAGAAATTCGCAAAATAAATCAATAATACAAATAATATTAATATCAAAATACCATTTTCTTACATCCTGGGACTAACAACATATCTTTCTAGCATCAGGTCACCAATTTCCAAGTTAATTTCCATGGCGTTTTCTAATTGCTTCCTATTGATAATTAAATTATCTAGAAATAAAAGGAAGAAGCAGTATTCATAAAGTAAAAGAAGATTTTTTTCTCTCACATCCTCTTCCTGTCTCCCTCGCTTAATTACATTATAAAGTAATTTGATTATAAGAGATTTTTAAGAAGTTAGATTTCATTAGAAATAGTAACGTTGCTATACTTCAGGAAGGCTAGTATTATCTCATAAAAGAAAATTAGCTGTCTTTGTTTAATGAAATACAAATGAAGTTTGATTTTATCTCTCCCTCTAAGATGTGAATCTTTCAAAGTTTTCAGTATGAGATAATCACCCCGATAACATTTGCGTCACATGTTATGTAAAATAACTTCAAACGGGAATTTTAATTGTGTTACGAACTCAGCTGACCGAAAGAATAAAAAAAAAAAAGTTGTCTGTGGTATACATGCCATTGATAGAGATATTTCGGGTTCAAGGATGTCGAACGATTTACAAATATAAAATGTTGAAACTGTCAAACAGTTAGGTCCCCGAGACTTCACAATTCCACCACCCGTTATAAAAGTTACTTTTCATCATATTTACATGGATGGTTAAGGCCTAATTCAGGGATAAATCGGGAAGATCTATGGGTAAAAACACGAGACATCCAGGATCGCATTATTCTCCATCTCTTATAAGCGGTCGTGTGCCATACGGAAATGCTGTTGATGGATAACCTTTTGATGTCGCCTGATCGAATTGATCATTCTTTTATTAGCATTCTCGGATTTATAATTTTGAAATATTACACTGATGAAGGAAATACGAATGGGTAATATATTTTACACCTCGTTAACCTAGAACCGCGTGGGTAATTAATAAAAGTCGGGTAGATTCGTTAGTTTTTTCCTTTATTACCTTTGTGGTTTGTGAGTGATGCTGTTTTGGGAGTCGTGTGTTTGGTAGAGAAATAGTAGTTTTGGCTGCTATTTCTAATTTTCGATGTGTGATGAAGTAATACTTGCTGAACCCTAAATTTTAAATATATATATATAAACAACTTGTAGATAGTATATACTAACACTGAAATACATTTTAAAAATTATTCTAATGCCTTGTATAAACTTCTTGTTTTTGCCGCTTGAAAATAAATATTAATGGTTTCTTAGTACGAAAATACAAAAAGGTGTCCAGAGTAGCAATTACATGTTTTTGGCTAATTCTCTAAGATGACGAGAGACATTGCGATTGCAAAATGTACTCAATACAGGCTAAATCAGGTAGTTAAGGAAATGAAAACAGTAGAACATAAATTATTGCTGTAGTTATTGGTATTTAGCTGCATATAATTTCTGATGGAGAATACGTATAATTAATGTTGCTACAACCATTAGTATGTCATTGTGGTATGGTTTAACAACTGTACATGGTCTTTTAGTATCATTATCAAAGAAGATATATTTGCAAGCGTTCCGACCAGGTACTCGGTTTTCCTGTTTAGTAAGTCATTCAAATATACCATAAGAGTTCCGTTTCTTTGACTCATAATGTCGTAAAAAAGGCAATGTATCAAAAATTAGATATTATTTAATGTACACCTTCCTGTTTTATGACACTAGACTATGATTTGAGGGAAATTTGGTTATTAATTCTAGCAACGAAAAAAGACTGTTGTTCGTGCTGCTTGTGAGATAAATCATTTTTGATATAATATTTTAATATATAATATTATATAAAATATATATTATTATCCATAATTTAATATATAAGTTTATTCCATAAAGTTTTCTTAAATTTTATTTCGAACATAAAAGGAAGTACTCATAAAACATTAAAGTAACGAATAGATTGTTAAAATATTGAATCAACTAGTGTAGAGGAAATATATAACGCATATATATAGTTTGTTCAATAGACGCACAGTCTCAAAGGATTGATAGAAAACAAATATTGCTTAACTATGAAAAACATGAGTTATATATAGTTATATTTCAGAATAGAATCTGGTCATAGTTTGTAAACAGTAAAAGTTTCTATTGTAGTAACCGCTAACAATTGCCGTGTGGGTGGATCTTATTAGCTCGTTGGAAATTCAAAACTATGCAGTTTGAATCACCTGTCCATGACCATTGACGGTGTAGCAAAATCGAGAAAGAAGAATCGCCTCCAGTACTTCGCTGATGCGTCATAATTCCAGGAAGAACAAAAGAAAATATTTCATCTAAGTAGGATTTGAACTCAGGGTGACAAAGAAAGAAACACAGGTAATATTGAAACCAAGGCGCTTTCAAGTCTACCAGTTTATTGCAAAATGAGTCGCAAGCTAAATAAAAATATCGATAATGCGAGAGTGTAGTATAGAAACATTTTACATCTCTTAAAACAAGAGCATTTAAAACTAGTACTTATGTTTGTTGACATCGATATTTCGTTTGCTTATGGCAATTTCTTACCAAGTTCAAGCCTAGTTGGAGTTGTTTTCCCTCCTCCTGGTATATACTGAAGTGGATGTAATCACATATATACCATCTGCTTATTTACGTCCTTGAAAGGACGTATTTAGTCAATATAGTAAGAGTGCTAGATACCAACATAATTAGAGTGCTAGATATCAACATAATTAAAGTGCTTTAGGTCAACATAATTAGAGTGCTAAATATAGACATATCATATTCAGAAGCCGGTTCTAATTTGAATAAAAATTCATTTTATTTTCGCCTTTACAACTGATGGAAAAGACACAGATAGCAAACCACTGCATTTCTGCTCTTATTCCAATTATAGTGCTTTTGTGCAGATAAGTGAAAGTATATATATATATATATATATATATATATATCGATGTGTTGGCCAGTTCAACCATTGTCAGACTGCAGTGCATTAACGTTAGTCATGCCTTAATATATATATATGTGTGTGTGTGTGTGTGTGTGTGTGTGCGCCAAGCTACGTGGACAGTCCGGACTCAGACTTTAAAGGCAAATAGCGGTGAATGATCCATGTATCTTGTTTTTTCTTGTTTTCCCTTGTTCTTTTGTCCGCATATTGCATTTTGACGGTTTCCGTTTGTTGTGTTTCTTCTGGTCTACCTTTGATACATACATACATACATATATATGAATATATATATATATATGTATATATGTGTGTATATATACATAATTATGTATATATATATATATATATATATATATATACATATATATATATGCAAGTATATATGAATGTCTATATACGCATGTATATATGTACATATGCCTGTTTATATATATGTATGCATTTATATGTGTGTGTGTATATCTATCTATCTATCTATCTCTCTCTCTCTCTCTCTCTCTCTCTCTCTCTCTGTGTCTCCTCTCTCTCTCTCTGTGTCTCCTCTCTCTCTCTCTGTGTCTCCTCTCTCTCTCTCTCTGTATGTCTCTCTCTCTCTGTATGTCTCTCTCTCTCTGT
>NC_068997.1:10784304-10796408 GCF_001194135.2 Octopus bimaculoides
ATATATATATATATATATATATATATATATATATATATATACTTAAACATAATTCGCTTTATGTAAATAGGATGATAAATTGTACAGTACTGCACTATGTGTAAAGGATTATTTTACTTTTCTCGCCGTCCTGATCATTTCGAATCCGCGAGGATTTGACTTTGCACTTTATCACTCCAATGTCTATAAATTTATGGAAATAAAATCCCTCCGGTCGATTAAATAAACAATATCCTTCATTCTGATGAACTCAGATGTTTGTATTAAGGCAATATATTAAAATCTTCTGTAAACATCAGAGAATATGAAGTAAGCATATAAAGTTTGCAAGTCGTTGTCAATTCCTGTTTGAAGTCAATTCCCAACTAATTGACTATTATTGCTTTTGAGGAACGATATAAATAAGATATAAACGCCATACCACCTCATTTATACGTCGATAGTGTGGTAAGAAATAAATATTGGAAAAGTGATCGATGAATCTTTGCTCCGTACTTAAACTCATTTAGCGAAGAAGTTTTGATCGTTAAAAATTGATGTTTACTCTGGAGGTCTTACCTTAATGTTAAAATATATCAAAAAAGAAAACAAAAGAAAAGAAGTTAATGAATATGGCAAACAATTTTACAGCTAATGGCATAGAATAATTCTCAGTGTTCCTAAATACGGACGTAAATCAGAAAGAAAATAATATGATTTTTGAAGAAAATAAAATTTCAAGCTTCTTGGCTTATAATGTTAAGAGAAAATAAAATGATCAATATAAGTGGTATTTTTATTTTCATTTAGAGCGTTCCATATTTAGTGGAAAACGGATGTTATTGCCGACACAATTGAGGAATAAAATAGTTTTTATATTTGTATTCTCCATGTTTATATCTAATTCATACAATGAAGTGAAATTTTAGTCACCGATTCAATTAGCAATCCTGAAATCAATGTAATACATAAATACTAATAACAGTTATTAAATAATGAATGCAGTGTATCATGCGGTAAAACGTTAGATTGTTGGTATAAAAAGACAAGTTCGATTCTAGATTCTTGATTTATTTAACTTACGTTACTCACAACCTCCAGTGATTATACGCTCTTGCATTTACTGGTTTCTGTAAATTATATAGTAAATGCCTGTGATTCTACAAAACTGCTCATTAAAGGCTGTGCATTGCTCTGGTTTCAAAGTGGGGTATTTCAATATAATATATTTCAAAGAAAAGGAATTCTGAATACAGCAGGCTATTCCTTGGTTGTAAGCAAGTCATTCCTTCCATTTAACTAAACCGGAAGAAGAAAGTGAAAGTGTAATAATGAATATGAAATCGTAACTTATTGACAAACAATCAATTACTTTATCAACTCTAATATATTCTACGAATATAAGTTCTATGTGAAGCACAATATATCTACCCCAAAACGTAGTGGGTGGCGAATATGGTATGATAGCATGCCAGATGCTAAGTCATCACAACACGAAAGTTTGTGAATGTCTCGCATTTTCATCTCAAGCAATTTGTTCTAAAATAAGCATAAAAATGTAGGAGTGTCATTCTAGCCAAGTTTGTTAAAACATGGAGGCGCTATCGGAGTAGGAGCCGCGATCTGTACGAGGCTTTAAGTATTTTGGTTTGAATTTATAAGATAGCAGATGCATTGATATTGCGTTACGAAGAGGGATGGCAAATATCAAGGCAGCCATTATGGTGATTTCTTCAATATCTATGAAGCAATCCATATTGTTCACCAGGATCACAACAATGATCCTTTCAATTAAATTATATACCCACTAGAAACTATAAAATCATATATACAATAGTACCTGTAACATTACAACTTATAAAATCTCTTCAGTCTGAATAGCTTTAAGTGCCCTCGGTACGTCTATACTTATTACCCCCTCTTTTCGGGTTACCTTTATCTCTTCCCTACCTCAAATTTTAATCCTCTGTTTCTTTAAATGTAGGTTATATGTATTTCTTATCATTTTCTATAAATTCTTATTATTTTGCTTTCTTACTTTGATATCCTTATCTAGTAACCTCTTATCCCTTATAAATTATTACTTTTGTTAAATAGAGATTTTTCAGTTACTTACGTCGATGCTAAATGATTATACTATATCCATATAAACGTATAAATATTTGTGTATGTGTACATTTGTGCACATATATAGATATGTGCGTGTATCTGTAGACATCTTTATTTTTATCTGATTCATGGCTTAAATTAATATATAGATAGCATGTTTGTCTTTCCAGTTATTCCATAATTAAATGCCCTGAGCAATCTTTATAGAAACCACCCAATGAATAATTAATTAAGTACATGAATGAATATTAAACTGATTCTATGCAATCTTTCCTTTCTAATGTTTAAAATTGATAAATACATACATTTTACTCATCTTGGCTATGATATCATTTTGAAAATCTTAAATTTTATTTTTATACAACATAACAATATTGTTTATAAACAACCACCCATAGTTCCCCAAGATAAAATTTCCTATGTATTAGCATCCTAGGTTTCTTAGTGTCTTGCCCCTTTAACTGGTAATTAACATCAGGATTTAAAGTCTTCCTCTACCCAACTTCTTTTTATAGGCAGTTAGTTTATATCCAATTGACTAATCCTAATGTCATATTTCCTCCTTGAGGCAAAGAGATACATATGACAACATTTATGACCATACCTAACCATGAGCTGTCAACTCACTCGTGCTCTTTATCCAAAACAAACACAGTCTTCTAGTCTTAGATTTAGTTGTTGATAAAGAGATAAATGATTTAGAAAGGAATTGCAGTCCTTTATAAGCTATGATCCCAATGGGTTTCATGTGACTATTGGAATTTTCTTTTTCCTTTTATTTTTATTTTCCTCTTTTTCTTTCTGGAATATGCAACATAAATCAATGACTCATTATTTTTAATAATTCAAGGAGAACGGAAAATGAGCTCTGATATGTTTTGGTGCTATTATGATGTCATCAGCAAAGCTGAGAACTCACCCGACCGATATAATGATGTTAAATTCATGAAAGTAAACGTGAAATACTTACACTCGTCGCCATCAACAAAATAGAATTGTTTAGCGAATGAATAGTTCAGAGACGCCATCTGGTGAACTTGAGCATTATATCTGGTGGTATTATGCTTTAATTCAATATATTGTAAGCCTTCCTGCAATTGTGTAATTCTCCTCTAAGATAGTAATCTTGTTGTTATAGAAGCTAATGAAATTTCTATCAAGTTTCCTCTGATGGCACTGCTTTCATCGGCGAAATCAATACGAACATATTTATCAGTGTATTTGTACAAAAGTGTATGGTTCTAAGCAATGTCTTGTATTGATGCCTGATTGGTGTCTGAGTACTGATGTAATTATAACCCCATAAAAGCAGCCTTATGTCCCTCTTAAAGACACCTCATACTCTGTGTAGTTATGCAAAAACAGTAAAACAAGCCAAGTTTTTCGAAGTGTTATATGAGGGGAAATATTAAATTGAATCCAACATTATCTAAATCTTTAAAAGAAAGAAAAATAGATACATGCACAAAAGTGGTATGAATTTAACCCAACGTTTTTCAGGTTCTTTTAACTATTTCAAGAAAAATAGAACAGTCGGCAGGTATATAATACATACAAGAACAGATTATACACCGGCAGGAATTGGTGTTCTCTTAAATCTTACATTTCCTCGAGCTAAGTGTTATATGTACGGCTAATAGTCTAGTCTTCAGAATCGATTTCCTTGATTATACGCTCTTTATTTATGAAGTTTTAATTATGTTTCACTAATATACAGGTTCAGTTTTAATCTATTTCTTCAATTTTGATGTTTCACTTCGAGAAATTAAATCGATAATAACAATGAGCTATTCGTAAAAATTTAATTTAGTGTATAAACTTGCAGCAAAGTCGTGTTATAATGAAATAATCTCATTATTCCTTCATTATCTATTTCACACATTTAAATTTATGCCAGGTTGTTAAAAGCATTAGCATATCTTTATCTATTTCCAGATGCTTTATCTAAATTATATTCTAAATTACGTGTTATCTTTGAAATCAGATTACATTTTCATTTAAGGTCGAAAGAATAGACAATCACCCTATAGGCATTATTAACACTTCCGGATAGAAATGGATATTCGTTTGTTTTATGCTTAAAAAACATCAAATTAAGCAGATATTTTAGGTACTATGTGATGCATTTTATAAATATATTTGGTTGAAATCAATTCATATATACAACTTTGGTGTTATAAACTTCATTTTTCTCATAACGAACAACCGAATTTCTAACATATAAAAGCGTGAGTTTATCGCAAGCTGAGATCACAGCGCCACTTAAATGGACGCTATGTAAAATTATTTAGCATCCACTGGCAATATCGTTGAGAAAGGTACTAACATAATAATGTTCACTTTTATCACTGTTAAAACATATGGAATTTGATGCTAAATGTAAAGAATTCAATATTTGTGCACTTAGCGGGTGTATTCTGCAGTTTCAGTTAATAACGTTATCAATATGGTTTACGTAACTTTTAGGAAATATTTTGAATAATAAGTATCAACTACTTTGTGAAACAAATAGTCTATCTTGCATTGCTAGGATCATTCTTTTGGTTTCAGTGGAATGGAAAGCAACGTGAAATTTTGATTTTGCACTTTCGAAAAGATGAAGATATGTCTTGGTAATAGTTGACAATCTTTCACAATCTTTCAACAGGTAGGATAATACTCTATCCCATTTGTCATCTGCGACATTTTCTTACTTGATTGGCAGTGGACTTCAAAGTTTGTAGGGCGTCAGATAAATTACCGTGTAAGACATTTAGCTAAATTATATGAGCAAACCTCAAGTTTGATTTTATACGTTGTCCCTCCGATTTCGGGAAAACAAATATCAGTGAAAAACTGTGAAAGATATAAATTTTCGTAACCCGAAAACACCTTACATTTTGCCTATAAAACAAAGCAAACACTATTTTCTGAAATATAGAGGACGAATTTGCTGAATAATTAACTAAATAAATAACTTGATGCATTTTACGTTTTTGAATATTCACAGATCGAAATTTGCTTTCTTTTCTGCTGACGATTAATCTCGATATACATTTATTTGTCTATAGAGATTTGTTATACCAGTATAAAAACACTTTTCACCTTTTTATTTTGAGATATAACAGCAATGAAACGAAGAAAATGGTAAAGTGACGATGTATTTAATGTCGTCCCTCTGAAAGAGGATGACAGTGTAACATAAATACAAATGGTTTTTAGGGTCGTATAGAATATTTGAGATTAGCGCTTCCGTTCAAAAACAAATACCATGTGACCAGTTAGTTCGAGGCCACAGCTTATCCATAAAATCTGTGATAAAAGTATTTCAGTCTCAACCATTACATCACATCTTATGTTATGGGTTGCCTTTATTTCTCAGATACACTGGGGTAGAATATGAGGAATATTTGGATGTGCTTTCGAGCACGTTGAACAACTGTATACAGGATCCCTCGTTGGCTATTTGAGAAAACTTTTTATGTGCAGGTGGAAGAGTGAGAAATGTACTGAAAAGCGAACTGAATATATTGATTTCTGGATTACATTTATTCCGTTAGGTGAAAATTAATTTTCTCTTTCTTTAACTGCTTTCACTAAAATGTCATTCATGTACTAGGAGGAGTGTTGAGAAATGTAACATTTGAAGGTGGTATGAAAAACTGGTCGAGCTACTCATTAATACATTTTCATTACGTGACCCATTGCTATGGCTGGTAGTTGTAAACACTGACAAAACTGGAACTTAGAACGTAAAGGATTAACATTTATATTGTTGATTCAATTGACTGTATAATTCTCTTTAAGAAGTTTTATAAACATAGAACCGTTCCACCCACCCCAGAGTGGAAGGCGGACGTTAAACGATGATGATGATGATGTGAACATAGTTATTCTGAATTGTGTACCATTGAAATAGATATGTTTTTATTATCTTACTTTTTATTGTGTTAATTATTTTAAAAACATTTCTGACTTTACAAATAACATTTCTTCGATAATTAAACCAGGTGTTTCATTGATTTTCTAAGAAACCGTTATTATATAAAAAATAATGTAATTTTTTTTACTAAAACAATACTTTATACATTTTTGGTATCGTATTTTCTTATATATTTTCTGATTCTCCAACCTTAATTTTATACATTATCATTCCAATAACGTAATGAAATCCTCTAAATTAATTTAAAATTCACAAATACAAATGTTTAATTTTCCTTTTTGTTACTCATGTATTCATTTGTTTCGAAATTATCAGAAGTTCAACATTGCTTGACTTTTACAGAATTCACGACACCGTCATAAGATTTAACTTTATAATCACCTCATTAAGGTCTTTTGAATAGGTTTTATTTAAAAATAAATCGACAATGTTTATTTAAATGTTTTTATGTTTATTTTAGATTAATGCCTGCATTTTCCTTCATTATTCTCCTTAAAAAGTCAACAAGCTTCTTCACTGTGTCCTTGGAATGTAACTGAAAGAGATTAACTATTCATACTTTTGTTATTTTTTGTTGAAATAAGGTATTCAAAATATAAAAAGAGTTACAAACGCTTAAATTCCCCAAGTAAATGGTTACTTGCTTTTCATTCTGTATTTTATCCGTTATTTTTAGGCACCGTCCTTTAGAAATTAATTTTATGAAATACAAGATTTTGCTATAAATAATGCATTTTTATTTTCTAATTTTGATGTACCCAGCATTCATAGCTTAATGATAAACTGCAGCTTTTGATTAGATTTCGTGAGAAAAAATGGGATCTTATCCTTTTCGTTCTTATTGTCCGATTTGTCTCTAATTCTCTACATTGATGTAATTACGTATAATAATAACGAAAATTATACGCTTGTTTTATCTAAATTAATAATGAAAATGCTACACACCTTTGAAGTTTGAAATGTTGGCTAGTTTTAACCAATCAGGCGCCTTATTTGTTTTTATATATATGAAACTATAATTTCCATACATAAATAAAAAGAATATCAAAGCATTACGAAACCTTGAAATATGTTTTTGTTTTAGATAATAGATAATTGAAACATCACGAGACATATTTAAAGAAGAAAAATAAATGATAAAGCGTAATGGAAACTTCCAAAATGACAGAAACAAAGCGAATCAGCAATGACCTTGTGCAATGCATTCAAACGATTTTTTAATGGTGTCGCAAATTTCGTATCGGAATATGAACTCACAAACGTACAAGTCGTAGATTTACTAGTGTCATAGTGCTATATATTTTCTCATTTGAGACATGCACGAATATTTCACACTTCTTGCATATTTCGTCTCGTCAGAATTGCAACGAGATGTAGAGTATAGAAATACCAGTCGCGTCTCTCAGCATTCACAGCCGAAAGCCCACTGTTCGAGTTGTACTTTTCTTTGGTTATACTATCATCTCGAGAACACCGTTTCATCAATTCCGACAATGCTTCAGGATCATATCTTTTTTTGGTTGTGGAGTAGGTCGCGTCACAGATTTCGCGCACATAGTTGTTATATTCAACAGTTGTACTGTAGCTCATACCCCGTTCTTTTACACAAAAAAGATAGTAATGAGTTCCTTGACTCAGGAACGGGGAAACTGAGTAACAATTCTAAAAAAAGGGTGTCTTTAAACCAAATCTATTTTCTAAAACACATTAGTTTCGTTAAGTTCAAATTGGGACGGAAACAAGAGAGGCTTGAGAAGTGATGTTGTTGTTGGAAACAGGCAAGCGTGCCTCTCTATATATCAATAATGGAGGCTTCCGTTTGGTTAAAATTATTATATATCAATAATGGAGGCTTCCGTTTGGTTAAAATTATTAAAAGTTTCAAATTAAATCGGACACTCAACGAAAAGTATACGATTCAAAAACATTCTATTGTATATTTATTAAAAAAAAAATGTTTTACGTGAAAATGAAATTTCATTTCTTTTAGCAATTTCGAAAGTGTAATTACACTTCTTCCCCCTCCTCTACCTACGTTCAGCATTGAGTTGCTGATGTTGCTTACAGTCACATAAATCTTAATGGAGCATGCTTATGTTCAAAATTTGTCCTACCGTAAGCATTACCCTCTGTTTACGTGAATCATACAAAATCAAAATCACGCGTTGTATTAGTAATCAATTTTTAAACTTTATGCGTGATTTGAGTTACAATTTGCTGCTATTGTCAGTAGATCTTATAGACAGCCTGAGAGATCCTTTTTTTGGTGTGAGTGTTGTGTGCTTCCGGGAATAGTATAAATCTATCTTGAATAAAAATAAGTAAAAGCAATTTATCTTTACGCTTAAAATATCAGGTAAAGAGTTATATGTCACTGGTGCTTGTATTGGTACTTATAAATCGATGTAAAAGAAGGCTAACATAGAATATTTGCTTGTTTATCCACCTGGTTTCTGGGTGATTTTAGCGGAGTTCACTCTGTTGCAAGTAATCTAGCTTTGTCAGGGTCTGAAGAATAACAATTTCCCTTTCCGCTTCCAATCTCAGAAGGTCTGAAAAGTGTTATGAATGCTTGTATATCATCTGTGTACGTGATAAAAATACCATGGCAATCAATGGTTATATTGTGTGTCTGTCATTACTAAGAACATTGTCATTGTGAAAGCGTAGTGAAATGCTTTTGAACGGGGAGAGAAATGAACAGATGTTTAACATTGTTAAGAGTAATGCAGAGGAATACACTGGAGTGGTGAAACTATGTAACAATATTAGTTAATGAAGCTAACTCCCTAACGATCTGAAATGTGGCGAGGTTTTGAATTAACCAATGGAAGACATTTCGCTTCACTTATAGTTTTAATGAGCTTGTAGAAGATATTATCGCTATAATCTCGCATTTATTATAGCGGATAGATTACCTCTAGTGTTTAGTCACGTAGAAATCAAAATAAATACGATATAAAGTATAATTTGTCAAGTAAGGAACAAAAGATAGAAATAAACAAATGTTTTAAAGCTTTTTAAAATTTAATTGAATTTATATTTTTCATTTCGCCAGTGCATGCTAATTTAATTAGCAGGTATTTTATCTTAAAGATTAGCCACGTTTCCTCAAATATCAAGAAATGTTCATAGGTGTCTCACAGAATATAGGATAGTACTTTCCAACAGGTTAACAATACAAGTTTCCATTCCAAAGTCTTTCAGTCTTCTGGGTAGAATTTTGGTTGTGCCAAATACACTGCTTACAAATGGAATAGTTGTTGTCTTAGTCTTCCACAATTTCCTCAGTTATTTCTCATTTTTGTTTTCGATTTCTTTGATATCGACTCTGCTATTATAATGAATTGTAAAAACTATGACCTTCCACTGTTTATATTGTCCTCTGTAAACATGTCTCGTCTTCTTGCCTCAACAGTATGGTCAGTCTTTATAGCAAAGTCATAAAGACTGATTCCTTTTCTTGTTGAATTCTCCTACTGTTTCAATTACTTTTTGGGTATCTCTGGCTTCCGAAATTATTCTTTCTTTACTTTGCACAATATTATTATTGTTGTTGTTGTGTTATTATTATTACTACTGTTGCTGTTGATTTTGTTGTTATTAATATTATGCTACAGTTGTTTCTTGCTATAGCTAAACGTGACTTATGAGTTTCATAAATTTCTATATTGTTTTCCTCTTCAGAGATATTTTTAATGTTATTAATTTAAGCTAACCAGGTGTACAGGAAACTCGAACGCTTTCTTTGCATTACTTACTCCACAGAGTAAGATGTTAATGAATATTATTTAATTAAACGACACATTTTCGCGGCCAGCAGGCAAGCGCGATTTGATTTTGAACGTGAAATTGTTATTCACAATCCTGATGCTTAATTCAGTAATAGGGACGAAACCACTCACCACCATATTCAAATCTAGAGTCCACTGATGTGTCTTTTCATCTCTCTCTACCTCTGCCAACTTTTACAGCTACTGAAAGGGAAAATGGAGCTTGCTGGCTTCTTTAAACTTTTATACTTGTTATATCGCAAGTGGCTGTGTGAGCTACGAAATCCTCGTCGCCACTCATATATCGCACGCGTTCAGATGAGCTTTACTCAACTACCCGACGTCTAGACTTCTCCCTCTATTTCTACGTATTGGGCTAGGCTACTTCATCGTCTGGGGGCGACGACACAACAATACTGAGACACTCCCAAATCACTCATCTTTCTTCTTTTCATTGCCTGTAATGTAATTCACTCCCCGGGCCCTATATTAAACACTCCTTTCTACCCATAACACCCACCCGCTTGCTTTTCTTGCAAATGACGTAGGTTTGCTTCACCAGACAGATAATATTCGAGGATAAAAAAAAATTCATGAGCATAGCCATTCCTTTACATAAAAGAAGAAACAGTAGTGTATGTAAAACTATACTCTGTGTTCCACAATTTGAAAGATGACAGACCATGATTTGAGAAAGATTTGGCAACTATTTCTAGCAGGTCGAGGGACAACATGCACATTCATTTCTTGCCTTGAATAGATTTCAGTCACATGCTGAGATTAATTTCATTCAATCGAAGCAATACGCTTTTTCAATGCATGTGGTACATGGAAAGAGTTCAGTTAGTATAAATTCAGTGAAGGACGTCTCGAACATTTACGATGTAACAAGGCAAATGTTTTCTTGAAACATTATCTGAACTTGCTTTCATATTTATTACTTTCTTTTTATCTTTTTATCATCAAATGTATTTCTAATAAAATGCCAATTTATTTACATCTCTACAGGAGGTCTGTTATTAAATTTGGATTTCGTATGAAAAAAAAAAAGAATAAATGTATAAAAAATTCCTTATAATTTAATTCAGTAAATAATACACTCGGGGAATCGAGATTGCGACAATGTTTTGAATCTCAAATGAAGCCAACTTTCTCCAGTTAATCTATTAATGTCTTTGAAAAAAATATGGAAGTAAGAAACTCTCAATAATTTCCTTTACACAATTGTTGGTCTAGACTTCTATATAAAAAAAAACATTAAAGATGTCTTGTGTTACAGTTATAACAAAAATACTTTAAACGAACCAAATGAGGGAAACTTTGCGCCATCTAATGAACCGCTAAACATAATCACTAAAACTTCTCAAATCACACCATACTGCCTTAAATAAAAATAAACAACATATTTGATTATATATATTTATGAAAAAAATAATTTTAAAAAAATCGCTACTTTCTCAAAATGTTAACATGACCGATTAGGGTAAATAATAATTTATGCTTTGCGGATGTCCTTTTGTTTCTGAACAGAAAACAAACAGGAACGGAAAAACACATACATTGTGTCAGCTATTACGAGAGCCATCTCCACAAATATTTTGTCCTATTTATTACTTTCTCAGCAAATCATAAATCTCAATGTACCTGCCGAAATAGTTATGAAATAGTCAACATGCAAAAACTTATGATTATACACTGGTTAAGGTAGAAAAATAATTTTGCTTAGAGATGAAATAATTAAGAGACGCCATCAGATGATAAATATTAGTAAAGTTAATGTTCACACATTCAATTCAGAGAACATTATGACATTAACTAGAAATAATTATTCGTTGAGGGAAATCAATATTAGTCTTCTGTCAGCCGCAATAAAATTATTTCACTGCGGCAGCAAACGTAGAGCGAGAGGCAAAATGTGGGAATGTTTCTTCGCTTTTGTATTTCACTCCATCATGCTTTTTATACGTAACTACAGGGAGTTATGCACAATATTCTTGTCTAGACTTCAATTACAAAATTTCTGTGAATTGTAGTAACACTATTTAGTCTTCCCCAAACTTTTCTCATCAATTCCAGATTATAAATCCCTTCGTGATTTGAAATGTTTGACAAATAATTGGAAGATTTTATACACACACGAAGTAATAATAATAATAATAATAATAATAACAATAATGATAATAGTACTAATATTAATGACAGCAACAACAACAATAATACTCATCATCATAGCAAGCAGGCAGAATCGTTAGCATGGCAGGACAAAACGTCTACCAGCATTTCTTCCGACGTTATGTTCTGAGTTCAAATTTCGCCAAGCT
>NC_068997.1:10796418-10807681 GCF_001194135.2 Octopus bimaculoides
ATATATATATATATATATATATATATATATATATATACATTCCGTCTAATGACATATACGATAAGTGGTGAGATTGGTTCATCACTCAAGCTCCGACTTGAAATGCAACGAAAGTAATAAAAACGTGGTGTTTTTTTTTAAACGTGTATGTGGTCGACCAGAGAAGTAGAGATACGATTTTTTCATATGTAAATTTTCGAGGATTTTTGCCTCTATCAGAAATCCCTCTGCAGAAATAAACAATGCACACGTATGCGTGCACACAGAGGCAAACATATATACGCGCGCGTGCACCCCTCCCCACACGCTTATATATTGTTGTTTAACCTCAAGCTAGAGATGTTATGCAGAAGAAGAATGTTTTAGATTTCACCACCCAGTTAGTAAATATGTCAGATTATACAACACCCAATGCATTATTTATAATTTCAAATAATTGGGTGTAATTTAGCGTAGACTAAATTTGACAACTTTTTTTTATAGTAGGTCATGTTCCTCTGTAAGTAAACTCTTAAAGAGGAATTGTAAGGAATTGTAAAGGTTGATTTTTCACTCGCAACATTATCGACATAAATCCTTTGAAACTATAACTGGGAAAGCTGAGAAAGATGTAAACTTGTTTCTCTGAAATGTTTATTATTAAAGTACAATGCAAATAACATCGTAGATTAGGTTTTCAGTTTGGCAAAGCTTTATTACATTTTCATGTGAGAGGGGAATAGATCTTTGCTACTTTCACGGCTTTCATAAGGTTGTAAAACAGAGCAGTAGTAGAAAATGGCTTGAAATTGAGCGGCAAAACTGACAAGTCAGCAGTTTACTCTACACTTACTTTCATCTAAACTATGCGGACAAGGTGTGGGCTTTGAAAAGATAAACAAAAATAGAAGGAAAAGACATATAACATATATTCTCTACTTTAAGTACCTGGAAGTATCGACTGGGAGTAACTACGAAGTTTTATATTTTACATTAAAGGAAATGTTATGCTTTCGAGTTAATAATTTACCTCTGAGACAAAACGATTTGATTGACGTAAAATTGAAACACGAATCAAATCTGGTAGGTATCCTTCTGTACTTAGAGATTGCTTTCGTTTTCTACAACGTTTTCTCATACGAAATATACGACATTTTAGATTGATATAAAGTCAAACGTTTGTAGGGACATATACATGATACAAAATATATATGATATAATTTATATAGATATAATTATATATATATATATATATATATATATATATACTCTTGTCTCAGCGAAGCATGGAGAATGTCATAGCTGAAGATAGAGAAAATACTACACCAGAACTAGAGTTGCACACATTTTCAGCAGACTGATGCAACTTTTAATGAAGCTCCTTGCTCATGAACACACGCGCCGCCCGTCTCAAGAATTGAATTCACGATTTTATGATTCTGTGCCCAATATCGTGACCCTTATTCGAAGAGCATACGAGAATATTTCTTTTATTTATGAACATAAGATTTCCCACGCCGATCTTCTTTGGGGTAAACAAGTAGCAGAGCGGCGATAGCTAATATGCATACAAAAACAAGAACATAAATCACATTTCATTTTCGAATCTCAACCGAAGTGATAATGAAAAGATCATGTGATGTTTTCGAAAGAAAGTATCTTCACTGGTAGGAAAATTAATATGCGCTTTGCGATAATTAATGATTCTCTCACGCATTCATCGATATCAAAAGGATGAACTTGGAGGCGTTCTAAATGGTATATAAATTCTGATTATTGAACAGGAAAACTAAACACAAAGCCTGTTTAAGTTACGCTTCTAACATCACCCCTTAGAAATAATTCAATACTTTACTTCTAGCGAATATTAATCACACACTTCCTTCCCCATGCGTTTATAAAGCTTATACGCTCCTGGTATCAATAAAATAACTATCAGTGAAGTATTAGATTTTGTACGTGGTTTCCGATATAAAAATGTATAAGCATATGCCAAGATTAGGTATATACAATAATTCACTATGATTTGAGCCGAAAACATCTTTTGTTGCATTTCAGGATTACAGCGAATTACTGTTAGATAATATTAATTACTATTAGACAATTTCTTCCCAGAGTAATCATTGTGAAATTGCAACTCCAGTTTATAATTCAAAAGTCTATACAAAATTAACAATGCGTTTATAAACTGTCATCATATAAGCAAATTATGCGACCATTATATATAGGAAAGGTGTTTATAACTGAGCGAACGACATCCGTTTATATTCATCACACATACATATCATTGACAGATTTTAAAATACCTAAATAATCCATTTAAATAATTCCTCGTTGAAAATAACGCAAAAGGAATATTCCATTTCTGTCTGCTGATTTCAATAATGCCAGAAGCTCTCTGCAATTTTCGGTAATCTCTTTTTGATTACTGTCCTAATGCGGCAAAAGAGAATATTATACATAGAAACACTCAAGTTTGTCTGTCTGTCTGTCTGTCTGCTTGTCTTTCTGTATGCACGTATATGTGTATGCATGTGCGTATGTGTGTATTTATGTGTGTGTATATCTACCTATCTACCTATATCTATATCTATCTATTAATCTACTCTATCTATCCATCCACCTCTCTCTCTCTCTCTCTCTCTATCTATCTATCAATGATATACGATATATATATATATATATATATAGCTTTTGGCAAAACATTTACGAAAGTGCTTCTTAGAAATGCGCTTAACATCGCTTTTGAGAGCCGGGTCTGAAAGTTAAATGTGCGAAATAGATAATGATTACCAAATATTATCATTTCAGTTTTATTTTCGTCTATGAACCTAGTCAGCACCAAATTAACTGTATCGTTAGAAAAACTCGGAGAAAGTTTTATTTGTTATTATTGATTTCTTTTGAACGTGTGCTAGGTGGCATTTCAGGAATAAATATAGTCTATTCAATCGATCCGCAATATAATTGGTACTTATTTTATTTAAATCTAGACACATTAAAAGTAAAGTGGATCTCAGCGTGATCAACCTCACTATGTATGGGCTCCAAAGAAAATACTGATAGGTATTCAATGTGTCACTTTACTATGAGAGAATTCTATTTGTATGCATTGTTTACGTAGACACATTCAGATTGCGGTATATAAATAATGTGAATAGAAATTTTTATGATACTTATTAAAACATTTCAAAAGAGCATTAGCGAAATAGCTCCAGTTAGGAATCGATCTTACTTCACGCTATCCACCCAAATATTGTTATCCTTTTTTTACCAAAATAAAAGGTTAATTATTGTGAAGACGTTCATTGTTTAAAATGTAACACAGAATATTACAGGTACTTAATGCGTTGCATTAGTGTCTCAATTGAAGAGATATGGCTTTCAAAGTAATGAGTTAAATTCAACGGGTTAAGGATAGGCGTCTGCTGAAGATAATTCAAAAAGTGGAAAAATGCAAGGAGGTGAAGGATTATATTATTTTGACCTGACATGTGAAGACATGAATTTGCCTTGTTTCTTCCTGGGACGTTAGAATGCTATTGTTTGTTGCAAACCATTATTTTATCCATTTTTTGTTGTATATTGTAAAACATTAAACGGAAAGCTGTAGTCAGTAGATGGGTGAGCTGAGAAATTCAGTTGATTTCTACATCAAAACTTCCTGCTGTAACTATACAGTATTAAAAACATCGGAATAAATAAAAGGCTTGCAGAAAAGAATATGATGGATTGAGACGGCTATGCGACATACGCATGCATATTTTAGCTAACGTCGAGGAATGAAAACCGAATTGTTCCATGGTAAACATTTAATTTAGAATGCAAAGAGAACTTGTGTGTGTGTGTGTGTGTGTGTGTGTGGTATGAGGGAGAGAGAGAGGAGGAGGGAGAGAATGATCGAGTGGAATATTAATATCATAAATCATGCAGTGTGACGCATTAAAAGTTAATCCTCTCACCTGGTGATATCTGCACATAAAGATTTTGAGCTGAAGGACTCAAGAGCAGAATATGCTGTTTTCTACTCCAGTGACATTAATAATGCCGAAAATCCAAATGGCTTGTATCATATGGTCTTAGTTTTCAGTATTTTGTACGGTCATAATCAAAGTAACCTTGCTCCTTTCTAAAAAAGCAACACCAAATGCGTTCTAAATGGGCAAACTAAACATGAGTAGCAACGAAGTAGGTGACAAACAACTGGATAATATGTATCTAGGGCAACCACTATCGAGGTGATGGTTTAACTGGGCGGGCGTCAAATAACTTGGCTGACTAATAGACAAAATAATTGTCTCGCAGAGGTTTAATTGACGAGAGATACAATTTTTATTATATTATATAGTCTGAGGTAGCTCTTGATCTACTAAATATGTGATAAAAGACGCTGTCTCTGATAATTGATCCAACGGTTTGCCCAATAAGCGCTGAAACGGTTCTAAACAATATTAAACGTCTTGTACTGTATCCCTGTAGTCCAGACACACTGATAATTAGATAGATTAAACATAATGTTGTATAGCTAGCTCTCACATTTTCCCCTCTAGTCTACGTGTCTGTCATCTAGTTTTACCTGAACCTGACGTTTAATATGTGACACCGTGTAACAATTAGGACACTTTTAAGTTTAATAGTGAGGTAAATTAAGCTGCAGTTTTATATTTCTGAGATGGGAAATGAATTGAATTGATTTTTATAAAGAAATCGATTTAGTGCATCGATTTCTGGAAGTGTTACTTTGAAAGTCGTAAAGTAAATAAATTCTCGACTGAAGTAAGCTTTTATGGCGTTCATGCTTTTCTTTTAATGTTATAATATATTGAAAAGTGACTTCAACTATGAATAGGCCTAGTGGTTACAGATTTGAGCTCACCATCTTAAGATCGAGTGTTCGATTCCTGCAGGCGTGTTGTGTCCTTGAGAAATTTCCTTTATTTCATGTTTCTCTTGTTCACTCAGGTGGCAAACGTGAGTTGTACGTGTATTTCAAATGGCCATCTTTGTAACATTCTGTGTCCCGCCGAATCTCCATGAGAACTACGTTGAATTCATGAGCAGGCTGCTCTGTTGGTCGGACCAACTAAACCTCTTGCCGTCATAACCGATGGAGTGATATATCTGTATGTGTGTATGTGTGTACATGTGTGTGTGCGTGTGTGTATGTGTGAGTATATATATATATATATATTTTACTTGTTTCAGCCATGCGGCTGTGGTCATATTTATATTTATATATAAACACATGCATTTATAAATGTGTGTATGTAGGTGCTTGTGTATTTATCAGAAATATGATCCTTGATAAACCGCGTAAAAGGAATGTACATATTCCTATACAAATTTTATACCCCCACCAACAAAATATTGTCTTTTATATAAAATAGATCAATATATATAGGTATATGTTACGTATATATATACATGCATTAACATTTATACACACATACACACACACACTAATAAAAGTAAAATGTACTTATATATATCAAGTATATTTATATGCATAATATATTTCAAGAATGCTTGAAATTTAATCGCTTAAATCATTCTTTCATATATTCCTATTCATTTTCTAAAACCTTCAAATCGAAACATGTTTAATACTCACTGAAACCCCATTAACATTCGACGTATTCCACAGTGATTATATATACAAGCACTCACCTAGACAAGTACTTGCAAGTCTACGTGAGAAACTATGCACACTAACACACAGGAACATATGTATGACGTAAATTACATACACATGTTCAAAACACTTAAGAAATGTTATATATAAAAGAGAATCTTACGCAAGAATTTATTCAGTACATATGCAATTCATATCTATGGAATCTTTAAATTTCGATGTTTATTCTATGTAAATCATATCTATGGAATCTTTAAATTTAGACGTTTATTCTATTGGCTAATAAAAGGAGATATGTACAGGGGGAGATATCCTGCTTGTTTATTGAACGTATTCATGTAAAATTATCTACAATTTATGCGAGGGTATGTGCATGCGTATGTGTCCATGTGTGTATGTGTGTGTGCTTTGCTGAATGTCTCGTGAGTTTAACCCTTGAACATATAGATTTCTCTGTGAAATGTAACACTTATTCATTCACATTGTTTTGAATTATTCGTGAATTATCTCATAGCTTTGAGATTTCAATGATATGATTATTTATCTTTAGAAGTTGTAGAGGAGGTATGAGAAGTTAGATCTGACCGGTTTGAACATAAAAAAGGCGGAATGTTTTGGCCGGATGTCGCTTGTTTGAATTCTAAATGGTTAATGTTAAATATACTGCTCGCCGAAATGAGAACGAATGACTAGTGCGGCTTTCCTGTATATATTTGTGCTTTATGTGAGGTAAGTTGTACGTTTAATTTCGATAGATGCTTCCAAACTATAATGCCTTAAGTATTTTCTTCTATGTCCATAATTTTCCCTTTAAAAATGCACACGCACACAGAAAAGTTTCAAGAAAAAAAATGTATTATTATGCATGTAAATATTTCAGATACAATTTACATTTTAAAAAAGAATTTATTAAAACTATAAAGCTGTTTGTTTGTGAAATCTCTCTCATTAAGAAACAATACATAAACTGAATAATATTATATTCCCATGGTCGTTTAGCTAGCTTTACATGATACTTCATTAAGTTTCTTCTATGTCGTAATATCGATTAGAATCACTCGAACGAGATAATTAAATAACAGATATGTGTTGTTAGATAATTAATTTGATGATATTATCAACTCCAGTATAAAGACGGAATTAATTTCATTTGTGTCATTTCTGTAGATTACCGATAACAGCTTTAATACAACAGGAACTCTTTGACGAAATTACAAAGCAAAAATTATCTTAACCAAGTGGGAATTAATAGTAAAATCATTTTGAAAAATAATAACAAATGGTACAAAAATAACTTCTCAAGAAAGTCTTTAGTTATAAATCATTCTAGCATATATTTCGGAATTGTACATATGTTGAAATTGAAACAATTATTTTAAGGAAGTGTCACCTTCTCTATTCAAAAAACACACAGAAAATTAATACTTTCACTTCAGTTTACTTTATAATTCCATCATATGTTATAGCGTTGTATAAGTTTCGTATTCTAATCACTAACATAATTCCACTGTATTCGGAGAATTGTCATGTAGTATACACGGCATTTATTTGAATCAAATACATATCCCTTTTACTAGATGAAAATAATGATACCTGTGCATAATTCAGTATCAAGGATGGTAATCAGTCTTCAAACTTATACGGATTATACCTATATATAATTGGCGTCTAAGATAGTGGTCCTGGTTGGAATTAGCAAAAAAATTAATTGGAATGGGAATTTACCTTCAGTAAATATGACAGTAAATATGGCAGGGTTTATGTGAGATTTACTGAATTGCATTTTATGGATGTCTATTGAGATGTTTTTCATTGCAATGTGAATTTATGCTGCTCTCATTTGATTTCTAAAATGAGTCAACGCTCTTTTGAGAGCTATCTTTCTAATGGCTCCTCACTCGTCAACCTTTAGGCAAAATGAAAGAAAATATTACTTTAGTATTAATTTCGCAGATTTTGAAAGCGGAGATTTATTTCGTTGTATTTATTTTTCATTTTTGTTTATATGTTAAGCTATCATTTTCCAATTAAGACGGTAAAACTGCAGGAAATGATATTTAGTTTATATTTTTAATGATACTACAACACCTAGAATAGCAATAATAATAATAATAATAATAATAATAATAATAATAATAATAATAATAATAATAATAACTAGCCTTAATTTAGTAACAGCCAATAAGAAACTGATAAATTCAACAAAACATAAACAGCATCGTAATAAACTACCGCAGCAACTGCAATATTTGAATCACTAAAACTAATTATATTTGAGGTGCATTATTAATAGATACGTTCTCAAACATTGAAATATAAAGAGGAGACATGATAATATTAATAAAACATGATAAATTACATACAAATGCTGAAAAGAAAACTAAAAGCTATGAGGAGAAAAAAATGAAGGAAACGTTACGCTAAAAAAATTATAAACAAAATGGAAGACATAAAAACGTATCTTAAAAATAAAAGCAGAAACCCATGAAAATAACAAACGTATCCAAATTCAAAGTAATAAATAGAAGAAATGGTAATTATATGGTGATGTTAATAAATCTGAGAAATTAATTCTCGAAGCTAATTACTAGTTAAAACAAAAGTTTCAAAGTTTTCACCGTAATTAGACATATATGTGGAAAATAATTGGAAACAATAATATTGTTATTTAATTTTTTTATGTTATAAGATGGTGGATTAGCAGAGTCGTAAGAACTGTGGTATTTTAATACTGCCCTTCACGTTGAGAGTTTGCGAGGTTGACTATTGTCATTCATGGTGGAAGGTAGATGAAATATGCATCAGTAAATACTGCGGTTACTTCATGCGATTACACCTATCGTCCCAAATTTATTGCATTGGGATTATTTTTTAGAAATTAACGATTCGGACTTCAGGGAATTTGGATTCTATTTCTTGTAAGGTTTTCGTAAGTCACGTACTAGTAAAGCCAGTTTACTTGTATGATGAATAATGTTACCTATAGAGGTTTAGTTTCTATATCTGCATATAATGATGCTGAAATTCAGAGTTCCAAATTTTTTGTTCAATTATAATTGAAAATATGAGCAGGTAATTGCTGCAAAGGAAAATGAAAATAAGACATTGGGACGATGATTTAAAGAGTAGAAAAAACAAACAAACAAACAAACAAACAAAAAACAAATAAAAACAAAACAAACTCACTTTCAGTATTTGCACAGGTACGTGCGTGTGTCCTCGTTTATATTACAGCTGTCAGAGAAAAAAATACATTAGAAAATGCTATTTATTTCATCTCCATTTCTATGATGCCACATTCCTTGCGTTGAGTGTGTGTTGTACTGCACAGGGAAACAAATCAAACATATTCATATTATGCAGGTGCACATTTAGAGAAAAAGAAAATGAGGTATTGGAGAGAAACTGATAGTAAAAGAAACGAAAGGAATGTGACAGAAAAAACCAAAGGAGAAAGATGATATGGTTAGAGGAGATTAAAATATAAACCAAGGCGCCAGAAAGTAGATCACAAAATTAGCATAGGTATTATGTGTGTGTGTGTATGCATGTGTGTGCGTGTGGGTGTGTGAGTGTGTGTGTGTGTATGTGTATGTGTGTGTGTGTGTGTGTGTGTGTGTGTGTATTCTTTTACTTGTTTTAGTCTGCTGACTGCGGTCGTGCTGGAGCACCGCTTTGAAAGGTGTTAGTCGAACACGTTGTCTCCAGGAGTTATTTTTTAAGCCTAGTACATATTCTATCAATCGCTTATACCGAATCACTAGGTTACTGGGACGTAAACACACCAAAACCGGCTGTCACGCAGTGGTGGAGGGACAAACAGTATTGGCCATCCGTGACGACTTCAAGGGTTAGCCCTCTTTATTCAAGTTCGGTGTCACATCTGCTGGGATCTGCTTGACATCCCGTAAAGTTTTATGGGTGTAGTTACTGACGTGGGGGTGTGGGTGTGGGCAGAAAGATGGGAAGGAAAGAAGCGCGTTTGTGTGTGTATGTATAGACTTGCGCGTGTGCATGTATGTGTGTGTGTGTATGAATGCAAGAGTGTTTACTTATGCGTGTTCACCAGGTGCTTGCGGATAAGTGTTTCTGTGAATGTGTGCACGTGCGTGTTCTTGTGCATATGTGTATGTTCCTGCGTGGGTGTGTGCGTGCGTGCGTGTGTATGGACACACTGCGTGAATTGTGGTAAGTGGTGATGTGGTTGTCTTACGTACGACGTATATTTTCTATTTATTTAACGGTAATGTCACACTTACGATAATAGATTCACTTATCTCTATGTGTATGTGTGTGTGTGTGTGTGTGTGCCTGGTTGCGTACTTAACATATAGTACTTAAGTATATACTTAACATATATGTATCCACACACATGCATGCACCAAGCGATGTGTGCCTGTCAATGTCAGGTAATAAATGCTTTTGCATGTTTGTTTCCTTATATCTTTCTATATTTAGGCTCTGCATAATCCTATATACGTCTAGTTCCTTTTATTTTAGTTATAGACGTTGCTGGAAAAACTTCACATTTCTCATACCATACAAATGCTTTTAACGTTTTTTTCGTATTCATCTTTTTTCTCCATAAATTTTAATTTGTCTGTCTGTCTATCTCTGTCTGTCTGTCTGTCTGTCTGTCTGTCTGTCTGTCTATCCCTGTCTGTCTGTCTCTCTCTGTATCTAATCCTCTTTATCTCAGGTGAAGGGAGGGAGATATGAATGAAATAACTCATACAAAAATAAGAGAAATAAGAAACTGAGTTTTGGAGTAAGCAGAAAGTTAGACATTGATAAAATGCATCGATTTAAAAAGAATAAATGAAAAAGTGAAAGAAAATTCTGGAGAATAAAAGCAAAACATGGGACCAATTTTCATTTCGCACAATGTTTCGTTTTTCAGTTCGCTAAGCTCAAGGGCAAATGCTTTCGAATATTAGCGGCTATTTAAAGAACAACATACTTCCCAGGTGGGCAACTTTACGCTAGTACGTGCAGAGGTAGAAATGGATATGGACTTAGCACTAGAATAGATCTTTTGACGACATTATTGTGTTCATGAAAATTTTTAGATGTATATGTTAGATATGGGTATTGTATAATAAACGAAATGCTCTTATATAGTTTTCTTGTTATATAATATAATGTTCTCAACATTGTATTGTATTAAAAGAAAGTAACAATCGTACTTAAAATGCTTAATCATTTTATATTAATAATAGAAATAATGTGTGCTTTTAATGTGACTGATGTCACTTGAATATTCAATTCAGACGTAAAAAGAGAATTTATGTTCACATATAATGTTCAGCATCCGCAAGGCGGTACTAAGCTATTTCGTATTACATATTATAAAATAGAGTGTCTTTCTTTTTTTCTTTGCAAGAAGTTAACTGTCTTGTGAAATCGATATCACTTATGTAACAAGTGGTTAATTAAAAATCCTTAGTTTAATCGTCCATACGAGAGGCTATAATAATTACTTTGTAAAATTGCAAATCAATCAAAATTTACTACAACTATTATTACAACTGCTTCAATTTTTACATCTTTACTACGAGTGATGGTAGAGATATCAAAGACTTGTGCATATTGTTACAAATATTTTAGGGTAGAATACAATCAGCTGAATATATATATATATATATATATATA
>NC_068997.1:10807893-10818397 GCF_001194135.2 Octopus bimaculoides
TTTTAAATAAGTTCTCCACCAATAATGGTGCTTACATACCGATGGGCTTGGTAAAAATTATTAATTATTAATTGTTGATGTATTAATGAATTAATAAATTGATAATCCTTTACCCTTTTAATTTGTAATAATTATATATATATATATATATATATATATACGTACATGAATGGTAGATATTTTATTGATTTCAGTCGGAATTCATAGAAAATTAGAAATCTACAAGTCTCTCGTAAATCACCTAGTCTGAATTTCTATAATTAATTCCAGTCGACATTAATTTCGAGCCAATTGTCGTGTTTCTAAAAAGCTACGAATTGTAAGGAAAGTTCTTAGCTGTTGGAGAGAATAGTAGTCATCGTATGACGTATAGACAAAGGAAAATGTAAGTAACGGGCAAGCTAAAATCTTCAAAAATGACGTCGGATAATATATTTACACTTCGACAAAACATTTTCTTTCTTCAACAGATAAATTGAAGTGAATAAAAAAAAGAGGGAAAATTTGCCATTGGAAACATGATGGATAATCTAGACGTCGAAATTTTAATGTGTAGCCAGACATTCGAGATACAGTGATTGACAGAGAGTATTCGTCTGGTTACCTTTATCTGTATAAATTCAAGCAGATCGATATTCAGGACAAGATGGGGCTTCCGGACTGGATATGCGAACTGTGTGGGCTTATATAACTTTAAACAAATAATTGGTCAGTGGCTGTATGGAGATAGCTTATGATGGCGGTGGGATTGGATAAATCGATTAAATCGAGCTCAGTATACATCAAATGTAATGAAGAAAAATAGTTTTTATGACATATTTAGTGAATAATAGGGAACTGCAAACCAAGCACATTACAATCAGATAACCCATACAAAAGTGGATCATCTCGTTGGTCGAATGAAATGCTAGAAATAACAACCTCCCTCAAAGGACATATTTTCATTAAGACGGTATGTTTATGTTTGAAACGTGTTATCATAGGTATACTCAATGAAGGTTGATAGAAGAAACGGTAACAGCAATAACCTCGGTATTTTATAGATACCTAAACAGTAAATACTACAAGTTTGATATGTGCCTCTGAGCAATATTTGGTGTGTGTGTACGTGTGCGTTATTTTATATTCTGAAGTTCATTAAGTGCTATGCAAAAACGAATTCTTTAGGGAGAAATTTAAGACCTACTCAGTTATTAATTCACCAGTGATGCTATGCTTATCAGAGCTTCGAAATGTTAATGCTTATTACTTTGTAAAAAATCAGTAGATTGGTAGAACCGCTCAGCTGAAACAACGATTATAGGACTTGTGGTATTTTGTGACGTCCATTTCTATTTAGAATTCAAAAGCCGTAGACGTTCACTTTACAGTTAGCTATTATCTTGCGTCCACTTTGGCGTTTCTCAAAGGAAATACGAATTACAGGTGAGAAATCAACAAAATAGGTTCTAGCGGAATACTGGGTCAAATTTGATAAACTACGCTTCTTGAAATATGTGACGATTTGGGTATAATTTAGAGATTATTATATAACCCGGAGAACAGAGTCTCAACAATGCCCTTTACCGCTTCTTAGAATATAATCCTTTGTATTATAGGCACAAGGCCTGAAGTTTTTGCGGAGGAGATTAGTTGATTACATCGACCCCAGAATTTCTCTGGTACTTAATTTCTTGATCCCGAAAGGACAAAAGGGCTTCGTAAAATATAATGTGGAATATACTGTCAAATCTCCTTTTCAGTTTCGGGTGGCTGATTTAAAACGTAATATAAACAGTATTGACATTCTGTCGGTTTTTCAGTTCTGGGGAGAAATAATACGTGGGAACTCTTCAATACAATGAAAGAAAACAAACGATTGCATAAAGTAGCTTTGTTAAAAGAATTTTTTGCGACGTGCTAGTTCAGATGTAAGCAGGCTATGCGGGCCATACAAAATGTCAAGGTAACGAAACACCACAGTAACGCTCGATTAGTTGTAATGTGTTACAGCCACTATTAAAGGCTGAACATTCGGCACTAGTGAGCAAGGGGGAGTGTTTGCAATGCAATATTAGTGTCTAAAGTGTCAAATGAATATGCTATTATGTCATATTCGAATCTTGTAACCAGTCAGTGTATAGATTTTCGGTAAGTAATCATAACTATATCATATACATGCATTTACCATCGGAAATTAGTAGGGATATTGTGAAGCGTGGCATTTGTAGCTTTTTTGATAAAATTCTTTTAGTAGTCTGTTGATTAAAATAGTGCAAGCTTAGAGTAAGTTTTCTTGATTACATAGAGATGATACTTGTACAAGGAAGCGGAATGCAAAGCTGAAGTAAAATATTTTAGAAACGACTAACAGCAACTATATTCGTTGTTGATTTACAGAATAAAGAGTTTAGATTATTATAACCGAAGACTGTTAAAATCCAATGTTTATGAAGCGTAGGATGGATAAAGGGTTATACTGTGATAAGAGGATCTGTAATTAAATCAGCGACCCAAGTGCTGGGAGAGGGATCAAACATATAATTAGAAAAGTTAGATAATATGCTTCTATATTAGAAACTGCCAAAATCACATCAGTTATATCAGAAGTAAATTCTCTTTCGTGAAATTTTCAAGTATACTATTGAGGAATCTCGAGTATTTCAGCGTAGAAGGAAACTGCAGTAAATAGTAGTACTCTACCCTTGCACGTTTCACCTGTAATCTGGGAGTCTGTACACGCGATACTCAAAAAGAAACGCTATTGGCCTGACATTTATCTTGCGGGTACTGTGGTTGGGAGTAAAGTCTATCTCGTTCGTGTTTTACTTTAAATATACGCAGTTTTGTTCGTTTATGTCTTTTTTTGTTAGTGTTATTTCCTGACGTTTTTTTTTCAGAAAAGAAAAATGCGGCCATTATTTATGAACATTTTGGTTTTCATTAGCTGTGTTATAGTTTGAAAATATTTATGCTTATATGAATACTTTAATAATATATTTATTAAAAAAATAGATTAAAATATAGAATTCAGATTTTTGAATAATGTAGACAATCAATGAGTCTGTCCTATCTTTTCGAACATTACGCTGGCATACTTGTTTCTATATATTTCCAATTACTTTGGCAATCAATTTCTTCACAAATCGTCAATATTAAAATGTTCTATATTATATTTGATTTTAGATTTACATTTGTGGTAAACCATTTTACCATTTTTTTTCGTTCAGAGCAGCTCTAATAGACAATGTTCATAGTCTACTTCATTCTATGCATTTTTTTTTACTTGCTAGTTAATCCTTGCTCATATTTCTTCTGTAAAATACTTTCCTCATATTTCTTTTGTGAAATGCCATTGATTGTTGATGGAAATCATTAAAATACTTTACAGCATATCTCTTCAATCATCCTAACGTAATCTCGTTTCTTTAAATTAGGTGCTTCTTTTCTTTTAAACAATGTTGGAAACAATATTGGCGCCTGCGTTAGATAAAAATCTATGAAAAACGGACAGACACGTTATTGAATTATAAGGAAGAGTAAGTGTAGTATTTTTTCTTTTACCTTTCCTTTGATAATCACTGGATTTTATAATGATGAATTATTCGTATATGTTTATTTCAAACTTAGAATAGATTTTAAACTCATTGATTTTATGCTAAGCATCGGAAATTGCATTAGTAAATAAACTAATGGGTCTAGTAAGTATTCTATAGTCTAGCCATGTGTATCATATATTTTCATGTATGTGTAACATGCCTGTATATGTGCGAGAAAATATATTGATCAGCGAATTCATGAGTGTTTAGTAACCATTTTAAGATTTTGTTCGAAGATTGTATGTTGTTTTCTTTTATTAGGAATGAAAGATTAGTAAATGATACAATTGTTCAATACTTTTTTTGTTTTTCTGGAGAGGGGAAGGTGTCAGGTATAGAAGAAGAGTCGTTATCATTGAAAGAGCAGTAAATCTATAACGACAAACGCTGTTGTTACGACGATATTTGGCTGTCTTCCAAGCGTCATTGCAACATTTGACCACTTTCAAACGCACCTCCATGTCTCCGCAATGATACTTATCTCATTCTATATCTGAACCCATACGAACCAATTTCAGACGGGAAAGAATACTAATCCCCTAGTGGGTCTGTTGTTAATCATTCTGTGTCTAAAAGTGATTGCTATAATGCCTACTATGAATTTAAAGAATGTCCTAGCCGGTGAGCGATAAGATATTTCAGGGTTATAGCTTGTTGCAAATATCGTGGCACTCCGTCGCAAACGACGACGAGGGTTCCAGAAGTTCCGATTAACGGAAAAGCCTGCTCGTTAAATTAACTCCACAGACACGTGTACCCATAAGGTAGTTCTCGCGGAGATTCAGCGTGACACAGAATGTGACAAAGCTGGCCCTTTGATATACAGGTGCAACAGAGACAGGAAGAAAGAGAGAGAGAAAGTTGTGGTGAAAGAGTACATCAGGCACCCTCTGCTGGAGCCTCGTGGAACTTTAGGTGTTTTCGCTCAATAAACGCTCGCAATGTCCGGTCTGGGAATCGAAACCGCGATCCTACGACCGCGAGTCCGCTGCCCTAACCACTGGTCCATTGCACCTCTACGTTGCAAATATATGAAGAATTTGTAGCATTAAACTATACACCTTGAAACTTGATCTCCATTCGTACAAACATTAAATATACCGACGTTGCTGTTCAAAGCAGATTATATGTATACTCTTTCTTCACTAAACCCTGTAGTGTTATGTTGAGTATGAAATATAAAGAGAAAATTTCAAAATTCTTTATTTGCTGTTTAATAATGTAAGACCAAGCTCTGGCCACGACCTGGACGGTCAACCTGAGGAATGAGCAAGTGTCTCCGCTGTGCCGGATCTGCTATAGAGTAGATGAAACCATTGCTCATATCACGAACGAATGCCCTAAACTTGCGCAAAACCACTTCAGGTTGTAGCGACACGACCAGGTAGCCGAAGTGCTACATTGGAAATTGTGCAAAAAGTGGGGGCTAGAGAGAGGCAAAACGTGATATGAGCTCAAAACGCAGAGAGTGGCAGAGTCTGAGACTAGCAAAATCCTCTAGGTTTTTTCATTCGAAACAGATCAGGTACTAGAGCATAACAGACAGGAGCTAGTGGTGGTGGTCAAGGTGTGCCACATATGCTATATAATTGATGTTACATGCCCCTTTGACTCACGAATAGGCAAGAAGGAAAGCGAAAAGATAGATAGATACAGCCCTCTTAAGTACGAAATAGCCCGGCTATGGAAAATGAAAGTGAAGATAGGGCCAATTATTGTTGGGTCTTTAAAACAGTATCAGAAGGCATCAAGAGGAATATAAAGGAAACTGGAAGAAAGTACCCAGCAGAATTGTTACAGAAGGTTTGTCTCTTTGGCGCGGCCAGAATAATCAGGAAAGTATTAAATAGCTGAAAAGAAAGAGTAGCGTGGTACTGTAGGCTGCTGGTAGCAAGCCCAATACGCATGCAATACTGCAGGAGCTGCAACAAAACCTGTGATAAAGAGAAAAAAATAACAGTATACCAGGAAATAAAAAAATAGAAGAAATTCAAAAAATAGTGCTCATGGAAACTGCTCATATCGTACGAATAATATAGTCTAAGTAATCCCCCAAATATTTTAATCTGTAAACATTGTCAAAGTACTTTTTAATGGACATAATAGCAAACATCTTTGACTGTCATCTTAACATGACATTATCACCTTATGCTCGAATTACTTTTAAAACAAGCTTTTAATTTTCTTATGTTTTGACAAGCATTCTCTAGAACAATTCTCTAGGGGAAAAAAACAAAAATATGGCACCCTAGACAAAACACCGCCTTGAACTTCTAACTTGTTGTCTCTTTAGGGCTCTGGCTCAAAGTCGGAGTCAACAAAGTAAAAACCAAACATATAATGACAATAATAATAATGGTTCCATATTTTGGCATAACGCCAGCAAGATCGGGGATTGGGGGAAGTCGATTACATCGACTCCAATACTCAATTGATACTGATTTTATCAATTCAAAGAGATGAAAGGCAAAGTCGTCTCCGGTCGAATTTGAGGTCAATAGGTAAAGATATACGAAATACCGCTAAGTATCTTACCTCGCTTGATAACGATTCTGATAGCACGCTACCCTAATAATAATAATAATAATAATAATAATAATAATAATAATAATAGTAATAATAGCAATGGTTTCAAATTTTGCCACAAGGGCAGCAATTTTGGAGAACTGGATCAAATGATACATCGACCCCGGATAATGATAATGTTGATAATGAGGTTGATAATGATGACCATGATAAAGATGATGATGATGATGCTGCTGATATTGATGAAAATGATGATCATCATCATGGTTATCTAAAAGGAACTGGAATTCAAACTCGAACTGTCGAGAAATTTGAGAACGACGCTTGAAATTTGAGGAGATTTATTGTCGCCAAAACTCAAGATAAACTAACTAATTTGCATGCACGTGCGAAATAATGATGATTATAATACTGCTGCTGCTGTTGACGATGATGATTATGATGATGATGATGATGATACGAAGAAAATGATTGTAAATCCTCGTTGCTTATAAAAGTCAATAAAACGTGAAGACCGATAGTGTTATTCTGCTTGAAGGAACCATTGAACTGATTAAAGTTGCACTAATTCAATCAGAATATCTCGTGTACTGATTCCCGTTCACGAATATTCAATTAGGAAGAAAACCTATATTTGATGTGTTAGATAATATGAAATAAATACCTTTGATGGTAATTTTCTATTTGATGTTTTAGTATACTCTACATTACTTGAACCTAATCATCACTGAGACATGCTTAATAAAAGGACAAAATCATAGAAAATAGCTGTAAAGCAGTGAGCTGATTAAATCGTCATTCACACGTACTCAAAAGTTAATTAGATCTCATTATACGATTAAGGAGTCGTAGGTCCATGAATTAGTGGATACATGCATTCTACAAACACCATAAAATAAGTATTTTAATGTTTTACCCGGTGAACGATACTCTATATGTGCAATATTCCTGCTTCAGATATTACTTAACGAACATCGTCCTACTGTCTTAGAAAATGATCCGTTCGATAATATACGAGGGCGTGTTGAAAAGTTCCTGGTACTGAGTAAAAGGATATACAGGAGGATCAGTTAATTATGATTTTATTCAACATATCCCCCTCTCAGATTCACACACTTATTGCAGTGCTACTTTAGTTTTTCTCACCCCTGTAAAACGAACTCGTATTTATACAAAACTTCAAAAGATTGGATGGTCGAAGCTGTAAATTCTTAATATATTTTCATAATTTTGTGACATTACTGCAGATTAAATTGCAACAAGAACAATAACTATTCGTATAATACCATCAACACATCTAAGCTGGCAGAACGGTTAGCACGTCGGCCCAAATGCTTTGTGACATTTTGTCCCTTTTTATATTCGGAGTTCAAATTTCACCGAGGTCAGCTTTACCATTCATCCTTTTAGATTCGATTAAGTAACTAACAGTTGAGCATTGAGATTGCTGTAATTGATGAGCCCTCTCCAACAAAATTTCGTGCTTGGTGCATATTGCAGACAAGATACTACCAAGAACGCATACGAAAAGAAAGACTATATATATATATATATATATATATATATATATATATATATATATATATATACATATATACATACATGTATATACATACATACATGTATATATATGTATATGTATGGAGCTTAAAACAATAAGTTTCAATAAAGATAGAACATTTGCTGATGAATTAGTGTGCTAATTAATGAGATTCTTACATATTGCTAAAATGTTCAGGTAAGTCGAACATGTTTTCTATAATCTTTGCCCATCTTGATTATATATCAAAGATTAAAGGGGAAAATTATTATTGCGAGAAGTGATATTTTAGCTTACATGAAGACGCAGAATATCGATTTTTTTTTCGCACAGGTGTAAAACCAAGAACATACAGAGGTGCTGAATTTTTTCTTAATGCAACATCAACAATATCCTCGTTTGTCAGCGTTTTGCAATCACCGATTCAATGCACTTTCTTTTACAGGGTGAAACATAAGCACATACATAGATACAAACATGCAAACATACACACAAACATACCTACCTATCTCCCTACCTACCTACATACATTCGTGCATATATACATACACACGTACAAACATACAAGCAGCCATGACTGGGTTCTCCTGCTTGCGTGGCATAGCGTAATGTTCAGTTGGCAGACGTACGGCCTTCCAGCAACCAACCTCCTAACCGGCCATGTTCAGTCTGATGCCCCGTGGGAAGTTGAATGGTGGGAAAAATGTCGCCATTACTAGTGATCTTTCCAAACACCATGATGTTGATTGGATGTTTGATTTTTATCACTCTCGGTACATGTTTTGGGGACATGGCAACACAACGCTTGTTCTGTGTGTTCACCGTTTGAGCCTGGCAGAAATATTTCTCGTCCGAGAAAGACCAAGGCATGTTCGATTGGAAGGGATGCTTGAGCCTGTTGAAAAACTTCGCAGTGCAGTCTTTCCTCATGTCCTTAATGGCTTGGGATATAAAGTGGCCCTTTCTCATCGTATATCAGAAATACTGAATGTCATCATGCACTACCTGCCTTATAAGAAACTCTGACACTTCCACGTCCCTGACGATGGACCTGATAGACTTGGAACGCGACAATTTACCTATTGCACCCTATATTTAACGATGGGACGGTTTCAGTTTCCGTCCACAAAATCCGTTCACACCCTTTCGGTCCGCCCACGGTAGAACAAAAGACATTTGCCTAAGGTGCTATGCAGAGGGACTGAACCCGGCACCATGTGGTTGAGAAACAAGCTTTTAGCACACAGCCACACCTGCGCCTATATATATAATCCAATTTATAAAATAGTTTAAATATTTACATTCAAAAAGATAATAAATCTAACTTAAAGATAATATGAATGATATTGTCAGGCAAAGAGATGTTTTAGTCACTGTAGCTATGTATGTCTTCTTGTTCAGACGTATTGAATGATATATGTATGCTTATATGTGTTTGTGTATATATGTATATATATATATATATATATATATATATATATATATATACATATATGTATATATATATACATATATACATATATATGTATATATATATATATATATATATATATATACACATATATGTATGTATGCATGTATGTGTGTATGTGTGTATGTATGCATGCATGTATGTATGTATGTGTGTATGAATATTAATTTTAGAATTAACATAAGGCAAATTATAGAATAATTTTTGTGTTTACATTCACAACGATCTTAAACTTTCGGATTTTAAGTTTTGTATTTCTATAACTTGTCACAGGCACTTTATTAACTTATACTGAATGTCATTTAATCCAGAAAAAAAAGAAAATACAGAAAAAATTCAGCATCCCGTTAAACCGAAGGATATAATCAGTTGAAGAAATATTTTAGTTATTGCAGCGTGAGTTTGCGATGGATTACTATAATTAAGTAGCGTAATCCAATTAATCTCACACTATCCATAAAGTCAATGGTTCATGAAGGGAAGAAAAGAATTATACTTTTTGTTGAAAGATTTCAATAGCTACTGTGGGTAAAGTTATTATTTCACTGAAAATATAAAAAAACAAAAACAAAAGCAAAAGAAAAAATATGTGGAAATTTTATAAAATAATCTAATCTTTTCCTTTTGTTATTTTGTTTATAGATTTTTAAACATTAATTTGAAATTTTTTCATTTGTTTATTGAATCTTATTGTTTTGATTTCAGGAAATTTATCGATTTCTTTTTCTCACAAAATTGATTTTTTTCTGGAAACATTGAATCGAAATTTATGATAATATTTGGTAACGAGTTTTTATTATCTTGGAATATCTCATGTGTTTATAGAATTATCAACAGCATATGGGAATTGCTATTGCATGAGAAATAAGGGATAGGAGATTATGAACAAGAAAATAAGAACATGATAATCAATAATATTCTATGCCTCATATACCATTTTTTAAAATTATGAGTGTTAAAAATCTTTAAGATGTAAAATAAATTTTAAGTTTGCAGAATGTTATGTGAAAATCATTCCATTAGTCACAACATTTAAATCATGTTACCTGAAAGCAAATCAAAACTCCATAAGATCTAAATACATACTTCTCCATGATTGCCCGACAAGTATTCTGAATAACACACAAACACACACGCACATACATACACATATTTATAAAGGTCAAAGCCTATGTAAAGATAGTATCCTTCGTTGGTTGATGCAAAATATATGGCCACTCCTCAAATACTGGTTCCTGCCCTATATATATATATATATATATATAGATAGATAGATATATAGGGCAGGGAATCGTAAATTAGTAGTTTGTAGTTTGGAATCAGTAGTTCTTTGACTGCTATTTCTGAATTCTCAGTATGTTGGAGAAGCAGGCTTCTTCTAATCTCTGT
>NC_068997.1:10818407-10823850 GCF_001194135.2 Octopus bimaculoides
TGTTGGAGAAGCAGGCTTCTTCTAATCTCTGTATATTTATGATTATATATATATATATATATATATATACAGGTATATATACGCGCATAGACACACACACACACACACACATATATGCATGCATATATATATATATATATATACACTCTCAAAAATAGAAAACTAGAGCGCCGAAGTGTGTAAAACCTACGAATGTCTAGACATTAGGAAATGCTAACGTTGTAAAATTTTAAACACCTTTCAGGTAAAAAAAAGTCTGAAAGTCGATATAAATTCAGACAGAAATGAATGAATTAAATTCAATAAATGAATTTGTTTTAAAGACTATTGTCTCACATCTGTATACAAGAAAAAGAACATTACTTTTGCCTAAGTATTGTTAAAGGCATTTGTATTTTAAGTTTTTTTTCTTTTGTTTTCCTTCTTAATGAATCATCTCTCGCAGCTGCGTGCACTTTGAATTTGTACGTTCACTTGACTCCGCTCGTGTTATTCACACAATGAGGAATTTTATTCTTCCCAACAAATCTTAGATTATTTCACGACACATACCATTTATATTTACGCATTCTGAATGTGAAAGTTTTTTTCGGTAGGTTAGTAAAATTAGTAACACTTACCTCATTTCTAAATGAAATATTCAAAGTGAAAGCTTTTAGACATTAATTTTTTGGATGCAAGAGTGATATTGAATCTAGTGTTTAAAATGTTACTTGGAAATTTTCCTATATCATCAAATACATGTGCATGTTTAACGATATTATAAGATAAAAACAAAAAATAAACCTATAGACTTACAGACACTTGTGATGGTGTGTTTACGTCCCCACAACAAGGGATATCGTTAAAATAAATACTAGGCTGACAAGAGTACTGGGGTTGATTCATTCGGCTAAAAAGTCTTCAAGGTAGGGCCTCAGCATGGCCGCAGTGTAATGACTGAAACAGGTCTATGGTAAAGGATAAAGGACTTGCAACATCTCGCAGCACTAAGGCGGCGAGCTGGCAGAAACGTAAGCACGCCTGGCGAAATTCTTAGCGGCATTTCGTTCTGAGTTCAAATCCCACCGAGGTCGACTTTGCCTTTCATCCTTTCGGATTCGATAAATTAAGTACCTGTAGCATACTAGGGCCGATCTAATCGACTGACCCCCTCCCCCAACATTTCGAACCTTCTGCTTAGAGTAGAAAAGAGTATCCCTCAGCTCTAAGACACCTATAAATATACAGCATAGTGAAGCAAGATTTTTACTGAATCCCCCTTTGATATTTCAGTTGTTTCAGTCTTTGGACAGCGGCCATACTAGGGTACAACCTTAAAGGCTTTGGTCAAACACAATCGATCAAAATTCTTGTTTTGCATCTGCTACTTATTGTCTCCTTCTCTTTTAGCAAATCTCTTATTTACGGGGACCTACACAAACCAAAATCAGCTATTTCTTCTTACTATGAAATCAATTGTAGCCTTAATACAAGAATAAAGAAATTCTATTCACCAATGCGGTACTGGGGCACTCACTCTCATCGTTCAACATTTACACACACACACACACACACATATATATATATATACATATACATACATACACACATGCATAGATACATAGACACACGCACACACACACACGCACACACACACACACATATATATATATATATATAGGGGTTATGAGCGATAGTGGTGTCAATTAGACCCAAATGTTTCAGGTAATGCTGAGTAAGTGCTATGGATAGAACATATCTAAGCTCCAGGTTCGGTTATTATGCGATATATATATATGTATGTGTGTGTGTGTGTGTGTGTGTGTGTGTGTGTGTGTGACTGTGTGTCTGTGGGCACACAATAATGTGACTTTTCTGATACTTAAATTAATGTCGCCTCTAATTTTCGCTCACATGCAATATTTCAATTACTTAGCAGTGTTAGACAGTCATTAGCTACTTTCAAAGTAGTCTGAATGTGTATTAACACGTATTCATCTTCAAGTGGAACATCTTGCAACGTTTTAATTTTGTACATGTATTTCAAAACCAACTTCAATAGTTTTTCAATTTAGAAAGAAATATATTAGTAAGAGATATATTCGCTTCACTCGGTTTTTGCTTCTCTATTTTTCTCTGCAACCCGATATTATAGAACTGAGATCACCCTCTTAAACCGCTGATGCATGCAGTTAGTGTCTAGTGTGTCTTTTTCACGGTATGGTCATGTCTTTTATAATTCTACTGTGGCTAAATGACAGACGGTGCTTTCGTGACCATTTGAATAACGGAATACACCTTTGATAATATTTGTGTATCTCGGGACGGTCATTCTTTTAGCCAAATAAACGCACGCACCATATATTAGTTCTTCACCTTAGATTTATTTTTCTTATTTTATGTCCATTATCTGGATATTTTTCGTCACACATCCTATTAACTCTTCAGCGACTCGCCAACCCACGTGTGTTTACTTTGCAAAAAAAAAAAAAAAAAAAATCACCACCTCAAAATATAACAATTACTATTTCAACTTATGATTTCACATCAGGCTTCCTGCAAAACAAATGCAGAAACATAACAATCGTTTGATGGTATATTTCAGTGTAAAATGATAAAATACGTCCCATGTTTATCATTAAAGAGCTTCTGCGTTTTGTGAATTGAAAATTAAATGATGATATAGTAACTTGTCTTGTTCTTCATTATTAGAGTAAATTTTATTGAATAATTTTTACCAAGTGTTTATTCCAATAGTGTTTTCCCATCCTTTTTAACAATTATGTTAATTATTACTATTTGATTGCTTTCAAATTTTATAACTTTATTCGGAAAATTGTTTTCATACACGCAGGAATCGGGTATTTTTGACAATCGCTTATCCTGAGACACACACATAAACAATCATATACTCAAACACGCGCTCACACTCACACACTCGCAAGTAAACACACACACACACTCACACACAGGCATACATACACACAGACACACATACAATGATTTACTTGTGTGTATATATATATGCATACATAACTTCGTATATACATATTTATATACACATACAGACACATATGCGTATGTGAATGTGTATTTGTATATATTAGTGTATTCACAGCACAGCATCACATCCTGACACATGCACACATAGATGCACATTCACTTGTAACATTTTGTGGAATAATAAGTCACATATTGCAATTGTGTGAAAATTATTGAAGCGGTATATTGTGTTAATGCAGGTGTCTTTAACAATTTTCCGCTTTTATTATCGAAGAACTATACGTTAATAGCCAGACACTCTGGAGACAGAAATCTAAGAAATGAAATATGAACCGAAAAGAATAAGTGAAAAAAATGTTAATGACATATAAAATATTGTTTTTTATCTTTACCATTATTGCGTATATGTTGGGAAAATATTTACGTATATAGCGTTCATCCTAGCGCCTGACTAGAATTTTCTTTCAGCAACCCTAGAGAGATGACAAAAGTTGAGCGTAGTGGCATTTAAGAACATAAATAGGCAATTATATTGCAGTGCTAACGTCCAGCACATTATCGCTGTCCTGTTTATCAGTTATGTTGATTATTAACATTGGCACAAGACCAAACAAAAATACTGGCAGTGTTTTTGTTCATTAAATTGATAGCTGTACTTGACTCATATTTTTTATCGATCCCGGAAAGAAAGAAAAAAAGCCACAATTCATTCAGCTAGAATTTTAATTCGGAAGCGAGAATACCATATACATACAACAAGGATTTTCCTCAGACGCTTATATGTTTCCGCCAATCCACTATCAATGACTGTGGATAATATTGCAACTTGGCTAAAGGTTTACATTTTAAAAATTATTTTGTTGTCAATATAGACGCAGGCGTAGCTGTGTGGTAAGAAGTGTGCTTCTCAACCATGTGGTACCGGGTTCAGTCACACGGCGTCGCAGTTTGACCGGCCAAAGCCTTGTGAGTGTATTTGGTAGAAGGAAACTGAAAGAAGCATGTTGTATATAAACGGTGTTGGTGTATTTACGTCTCCCCAACATAGTGGCTCGGCAAAAAGACACCGATAGAATAAGTATTAGGCTTAAATAAAATAATTCCTGGGGTCTGACTAAAACTCTTCAAGGTGGTGCTCTAGCATGGCCGCAGTCTAATGACTGAAAAAAGAAAAGAATAAAAGAATTACATAACTAGTATTTTTCTTATAGATCCCAAACTGATGAAGGGCGAGTTTGACCTCAGTAAGCGTTGAACTTGATATCACAAAAAGTTCCCCTGTCAAATTTAGTTACGTTTATTTCAAAAACAGAATACAGTTATACCCAGAATTCCACACATAAACACTGACGCATCCTAAATATTTAGAAAACCTTTGTTTTCAGAAAAATCAAAAAATTCCATATAGTTTAGTAGTTGATAGACCTCATCTGAATATAAAATAAGTTGTAAAAATGACCAATCTAATATGGATTTGGAAGCGCCCAAAACCTATTTATATACTTGCCGACAAAACAAAACGCATTGCGTGAGAATACGTACTCACAAGACAATGTACACCAATCTCAAAGATATATTGGTTTCAGATGAAATATGTAAATTAAAGCATGTCACGACTCTTCGTATAATTCTTTAAACACTGCATGTTAAGCACTTCAATACCTGCGAATGCAGGGACATGTTTCTGAGTCTTTACTCGTCATTCGACTTTTGTTAATATTATTTTTAGCTGCTATTTTTAGTAGACTGAACCGGTCCAGAGATCTCTCTCACTAGCTCGAAATATTGATTGCAGTTTATATAAGTTGAGTTTGTATAAAAAGTTACTTTTAATAAGATAAATATGTATTCTTATTTAAATCCTCCATTAGTCTTTCAAACATTTATTGGCATAGTTTATTAGAGATTTAATAAAAACCTTCATCTTCTTAGTACAAATTATAGAGACAATAAGTGTATTTTAGTGAATGTTCAAACTTAATTGTCATCGGAATTTCTTAGAATTAATGCTATTCTTTAAATATTTTTACATAATTTTCTTTTTGTTTTCCACATAATAATATACTCTATCAATTTGCTAAATATCGACTTTATGATGTTTAGTTTCTTAATGGTCGTAAGCACATTTTGGCTGAAATCAGACATTTAATTCATTCTTCCAGTACATTAAGTTTCGATCTGTTGAATAAACAAATATTTAATTTCCATACAAAAATATCTTTCAAAATATCTATTGTAGAGCAACAATTGCCTATTTAATTATTATGCACAGAAGAATGCATAATATAACATTTAGGAAAATTATAGAAAATGCATTGCTTAAGCTTGGTAGGTGAGCAGAAATTCTAACGGTGTTTTGTTAGAAACCGTTATATTCTGAGTCCAAAACCTACCGAGATGGACTTCCTATTTTTTATTCCTCGGTCGCGTTAAAACCAGTGCTTACTAAGTTTAGCTT
>NC_068997.1:10823860-10832627 GCF_001194135.2 Octopus bimaculoides
GATAATTGAGTTAAATCTATTCAAGACCTAAATACAGTGAAATTGATCGAGTCACAAATTGAAAACTAGCATTTGCTCATTTTACTCTTGCTTTTATGGTCTGCGTCTAATAGTGGGTGTGAAACGTGCCGTGATCTACATCCAAGTTTCAATACATTGTTCTGAGTTAGAATTGTAAACTGCTTCCAAGCTTGGAATGTTAGATAATTGAGACTTTCACAATAAAATATATATATCCATTAGTTAAAAGATGGCTGTTGGCTTCCAGGCATATTTTTCTGACGTCTTTCGATAATAACGTGAAAGAAATGCTAGTATTTTATGGCTTCATTATTTTCGTTTCTAAGCTACAGAAAATGAAATGAAGGAAGTAATCATTGTCAAAGAAATATGATATTGGAGTATTTTTCTTTTGTTTATCTATAGTAATCCCAGAAAATATCATTTTTCATATATAATATTATATGATAATTAAACAGTGTTTATAATATCGTGAATAATCCCGTATACTTGTTCTGCTTCAGAATAAGGTTTCTTTATATTTTAGTGTGGGAGAATTGGATTACTTTTTATTCACGTCTACTCCAAGGACATTAGTACAGTAAGCACAATGCTAAAATTGAAGGTTTCCTTATACATATGTATGAGGAAGATTTTCCTTAACGAAGAAAGGCCTAACATTTACATCACTACCACAACATGCTACATTATCCTCGGATCACACACCCACGACAAGTAAGCATCAAAATCAATTCAAAACAATTTATAAAAAAATATCTTATAGCTACGAGAGCTTTTGCACAAATCAGGTAAATACAAAAACCTATTCATAGACAAAATAGCAGCAATATCACTAGTTTCTTTACCGGGATTTATAACTGGTGTATGCATCTTTGAAATTATACGTTGATGTTCAGTCTAGTACACATCGGCCATATATTTCCCCTATGAAAGCTGACCTGTGGCTACACAATCCACACCAACAAAAAAACAAATGCAGTTGGGTCAACCGGAAGCCAAGTGTATTCACTGGTAAGTTCAGTGTATTTAAATTCCCTGTTAAAAATATGTTGGATCTGCTGCCTTGTTTAATATATCTTGTTTTACTTGTTTCACTCATTGGACTGTGACCGTGCTGGGGCACCGCCTTTTTAATCGAACAAAGTGACTTCGATGCTTATTCCGTTTCGGTTTCATACTTACTCTTTTTGACTCAATTAACGGACCGCTGTGTTACGTGGACACGAGTTGTGAAGCGGTGGAACCACAAACACAAAGACACCCACACAAAAATATATACGTCCGATGTGCTTCCACACAGTTTACATTTACCAAATCCACTGACAAGATTTTAGTCGGCCCGGGGCTATAACAGAAGATGGCTGCCCAAGATGCTATGGTATTGAGCCTTAAATTACATGATTGCAAAGCGGGCTTCTTAATCACACTGCTATACTTAGCTTATGGGTCGACTGACTACGGACAGTCTTTTAAAAACTGTACAAATAATCTGCACATTTCAGTTATGATTAAAAACGGAACCAAGCAAACAAAAATAGCTTATCTTTTACTAAGATTTCTGTCAACAATAGCGTAAATATGAATTACATATTTCTGTTAATGCGTGGGATTTTATTTCTGCTAACATGTAGTAACAATTGTTCGATGCCCGGAACATGACTTATTGTGTTAGCGTTAAGTCGATTCTGATAAGATTGTTACCAAGAATATAGGGGTGTGGATTTAAACTAAATACCTTGAGCAATTTTATGCTTAACTCTGTCTTCCTTTAATTACCTAATAAAAAAAAAGAGATTTTCTGATGTATATGTATTTCCCTTCTAAACGTATGCACATACTTAAAATATGATCACTGTACGCACTACAAAAAATGAAATGAAGTAAGAAAAATAACAAATCTTAACCTCTTGTACTACGATGCTTGTCGCCAATTATATAAGTATGAATAATATGTTTTCCACAATATGACGGTTTTTATCTCTATAATATAAAGAAAGAAAATGTATTCTTACATGTTATTCAATTCTATTATGCTCTAAACGAGTCAAAATGATAAATATCAGGCAAGCAGAACACTATGTATTGATAGCATATTATGCGGTTGTCAGTCGATTATTAAAGTTATATTTGTTTCACAAACGATAAAGATGCCATGCGTAATATATATTACTGACAGATTTGTTATTTGTTAAACTCAACAGACACGAAAAAAGAAAAGAAAAAAGATTACTTATTCTGCAAATATGAGAGCCAATATCAGGTTAAGAGGCAAAAAAAGTTATTGAGAAGAAATTTTATACAACTGTGTTATTTCATGCTGTTAAATAACAATCAGATAAATGTTCACTGAAGCAGTATGCTTCTGCAGAATATAAAAAAATCTACTCTTAAATTTACCTTAAAAAAAGCAGAATGATTTCCATATAAACAAAAGCAAGAAAAGCCAAGTCTATAAAATATTCTGATGCATTGTATTCATTGATATTAACGGTTTATTGTCTGGTATATAATAGAACAATAGAGATTTCTGCAGAGTAGAGGTAAGCAATATGGCGTGTAGATTCTAAATGCTAGGTTTGATTCTTGACTGTAAGCAATCCAGTTCACTTCTACTGCGAACACGCTTGAGGTAGATTTAAAAAGATACCACACGCTCTTTCCCCAAACCTCAAATTTTAATATACTGATTCTGTTTAAGAAATGAATACTGCTCCACAATTAATCGGTGAGAGGCAGGTAAACTTTACTCTAGTACGCAATATATTGGGTTCGCAACTAAGTTCCTGCCGTTCTTTTTTTTAATTTTGGAATTTATTGCGTTTTTAAAATTTGGAATCTGTTTTTTTCGAGAATTCTAATTTTTAATCATTTTGGAATCTACTTTGTTTTTCGTCTAGTTAATTTTAGTTAATTTTTGTTTATTAAAATGAAATGTCAAGTTAAGAGAAACAAGCATTTTCGACACCTCCTTCTTTTTGCTTTTAATCAAGGTTCTAAGGCCGCAAAAGCTCATCGCGTCATTTGTGCTGTGTATGGAGAGGGTGCCATAGTTGAAAGAACTGCTAGCGATTGGTATGCAAAGATAAAAAATGGAAACTTTGACCTTAAAGACGCACCTCGTTCTGGCCGTCCAATTGAGTTTGATGAAGAGCGATTAAACCAACTTTTGCACGAAAATTCTCGTCAAACAAGGGAACTGACAGAGAAAATGGAATGTTCCCGCACTGTTATAGAGAAGCATCTTCACTCGATGGGAAAGGTTCAGGTGTATGGGTTCCGCATGCTTTAAGTGACAACAACAAAATTCAACGAGCTGCAATCTCCGCTGATTTGCTTGCTCGTTTCCGCTCAACTCATGGACACAAGCAACGATTTCTCTACCGAATAGTTACTGGTGATGATAAATGACGCGCAAATACACACACACACACACACACGCACACGCGCACACACACACACACACACACACACACACACACACACACACACACACACACACACACACACACACACATGCACAAACATACAGAAGCAAAGTGTCAGGCCGGAAGAGATGAACTCCGTAGCGAAGTGGGAAAGATAGACATTGAAAAGTTTGCAAATGACGGCAAAAAAAATTTGAAGGAAAACCCCAAACCCCAAAATAACGATGGAGTGTTTCACAAGTTAAACAAACGATAGATTAGTTATTTAGATATAGATTTATCGAATTAAAAGTAGTATCATTGAACCAGTGCATGTGTGGTTATTAATGACGAATGTCTCTCCCAAGACACAACAAAATTAGTTTCATCACAGGAATTGACATAAAAGAATCTTGCAAACCAAATACAAAAAGTAGAATAAGAATAATAATCTTATGGAACAAATGACATCAATTTTATCTACTTTAATAACATAATACTCCAACTAGATTCCGAATTGTAATATTTCAAATTCTAATCTTTTGTTTTAGATATTCATTTCAAATTTAAGCTTAAATTACTGTCTCAAATGAAGCAAAATTTATTCATGTACAACTCATTTTTACAACGTCGTATTTAAAGTGTTACTTACAATCTTAATCAAACTGTTACTTTGTCTCAGTGAATCTCATCTAATTAACCTCAATCATAAAAAAAAAATGTTCTATCTTTTCTCCTTGGAGAAAAACTATGGGATGCCTTCATGACGCCGTTCTTCTTGTTATCATTAAACCTGAATATATTCAAACTGAACACCTGCAGCAATCTCACAAATCTTCTTTGAAAGTTCAAGTCTACTGCACTTTAACTCCTACGAAAGAACTACGCGATCGTATATAAAATCTTTATTTATGCATCTTTATATATATAGACTTATTTGTAAATATTATGCGAAAATTATGCACTTATAATCTATTAAGAAATTAATCCAAAAGACTTAGAAATCTATTTCGTAAATTAATATTTTCTTACTTCAAATAACTACTTGTAGGATTATGAATATTCTGTTCGATGTAAAGAATTGTCAGGAGTACAAATAACTGAAATATTACCAGTCATATACATAGGAGATACTGAATTGACTTATGTCATTGAAAAGGAAACGGAAACGTAGAAAGTAGAGTGCTTCAAAATATCGCTTTTATATTTGTTACTGGTCTCATATGAATGAAGTTACAAATTTATTCTAATATATAAACTAATCATTACGTCTTGAGTATATTTGCTTGCATAGCAGAATACAATATTAGGCACTGTCACGGGATATAGACAGGCGTATACCAAAATGCATATCAATCTATGCACCATATTATGAGCGATATATATATATATATATATATATATATATATATATAACTTCTGTAACACATTACGTATACATATAACGCGTCTGGCAAACCAAAAGGCGGAAAGTTCGCGAACAGTTACAGTCATACATATTTCCGCCCTGTCAATTTGGAACGATTTTAGCCTGACAATACTCACTGCTTAGCTTTTGCTAACTGATAAAATCTGCATTAATCGAAGTGTTTGTTACTAAGGCATAGTAAGGGAAGTAAACGTTGCATACACAACCAGTTTTATGGCTTCTAATTTTCGTGGAAGGATACCAATAAAGTATTCTGAAAGGCCAGGCTTGTATGCTTGTTTCTGGTATTCTACCACTCTCAATAATATTGGTGGTTTTAGACTTGACGCACGATCCGGTAAAACATGAGAGAGAGAGAGAGAGAGAGAGAGAGAGAGAGAGAGAGAGAGAGAGAGAGAGAGAGAGAGAGAGAGAGAGAGAGAGGTGTACTCGATTGAATGACACCAATAATTGACTGATACTTATTTTAGAATTCTTGAAATCATATAAATGCAAAGATAATCCTGATGAGATTCAAACCCACAATGGCATTAAATATGCTATTCATATAATTAGAAGAGAAAATATAATTTTGAATGTTGGATCATATTCTGTCTTAGATTGTATATACACACAATTCTTACATGAATTCATAATTAAATCCGATGTATATAAATGAATCATATATAATTAAATGCTTATTAAAATGGCTTCACTTTCAATTTCTAAATGGAAATTCTATTTGTGGAGAATATATTATGTATCATAATTCAAAAGAACTGAAATGTAAGAAAATTATGGATATTTACGGAGTATATCGAACGTCTAGTAGATTATCATTAACGAATAGATCTCACGTAATTGTTATTCTAATTAATTGAATCCAAAAAAAGTCTTTAATGCTAAATGAATGATTTCTGATACAAGAGTCTTTCAAATTTCGTATGAATTTATAAATACCTGTATTCTTTTGTAACAAATCATTGATGGCTGCCTCTTTCTGATTACGTGTGCGTTTTAAGTTCACTTTAAAGTTTATATGTTGCATGCATATCTTTCACTTCCATTTGCTTGACGAAAATACATTAAGGTAAAAGTTTAGATGACTCCAAAGAAACAAAATAATACTTCTATTTTTCCAGAAGGCAATATTTGTGCTTATTACCATTGCAGGCTCTCCGGGTCTCAGGTCTCAGACAGGCTAAGACGACCCCCGTAGTGAGGTGGGAGGTATAGTCACTGAAAAGGTTACGTCGTATATGTTCCTCTTTCAGTGTTTCAAGTTGATGGTTGTTCAAAACATGGAATATGTGAAATTTGTGTGACGTACAGACTCTTGGGAAGAAGGACTGGGCGTAGTGGTAAGTGAGGGTGGAGTGGAGACAGCTTATGTGTAACGACGTGCAGATGGCATGACTGAAGAATAAATACTTCTGGGAGTTTGTATATACCCAGTCAAAATCCAGGAGATGACTTTTGCTAGAAATGGAAGAGTGTAAGGACAGCAATACATCTTCGGGCAAGAGCGGAGGAAAATAATAATTCACGCGATGAAAGGACAGTAGAAATACCACTTGATCATGCAGGTATAAACAATATCATAAAATGCAACGAAATAGGTATAGATGTCATTTTTCTTTTAACACTGATTTATGGAAATAAAATAGATTATTTTAAACCTAATTGATGACACTTCGATCTTGTGCTTCGCTTGGTTTGAAGAAGAGTAGAAATTGAATAGTAAAAAAGACGAGATGGAGAGTAAGAGGGAGATAAGCAGAATCTGTGCCCATATTCAAATTTACTTAAAAGATTGCATATCCACTTAATGTCATTATCTCTGATTAATGCATTGCATAGCTATGTTATGAATCCTGCTATCGGCAATGTTTAGTGTGGACCTGAACAAATTCATAAGGCTTTATCATTCGATTAGCTTATCTTGAGAAAGTTGGTTGAAATAAAAATTGTTGCAATTGTATTTCGCTAAATGATATAGTCAAAAGAGAGAAGGTGATTAAGTTACATTGGATAGATAAGAATTATTGTTTTTCATAATGTTTTTGCCTTCTTTCCTTCACATGATTTGAATTTTGTAAATTTAAATTCTCATCATTTGTGCAAAAGAAATAGGCATCATGTCACTGGGTCTGCTACAGATCGCAGCCGCCCAATCGCTTTAAAAATAGGTGAGGCCAACACATTGGATAATGCACGTCTGTAGATATTTACTATATTTGTATATATAAGGAAACACCGGCGATCATTGGTCAGCTCGAACAGGGCGTGTCTTGGTTGTAGAAGAATAATAAAAACGACTACAAAAGCAGTATTTGCGTGAATAAATTTATTGATTACATTTTAAATAATTATCCAACTATAAAATTTCGAACTGTATCAGGATTACCGTGGCTGTTCGATAATTTATATCAAAAGGTAAGGCGGCGAGCTGGCAGAATCGCTAGCATGCCAGGCAAAACGCTTAGCAGATTTTCGTCCCATTTTACGTTCTGAATTAAAAATCCACTGAGGTCGGATTTGTCTGTCATCGTTTCGGGGTCAATAACATAAGTGTCAGAACACTGGGATCGATATAATTAACTCAGGCCCTTCCACCAAAACCTGCTGGCTTTGTACCAAGTTTTGAAACCAATTTATAGACACGGGTTTAGAAAGTATTTCTGAAGTTTATGTCAAGCTTAGTAGTACAATTCTTACAGCTAATTTACTATATTCACAGAAATTTCTATGCGACAAAATTGCTAAAAAAATCAACCGTCTGCTTGGTAGTTCAACTTGCTCAAAATAACAACAGAATATCCCTCAAATCCCTTTCCGCAATGGAGTCCATGATAGATTAAATGTACATGATTGTCAGAATGAATTGTCTGTTATAATGAGTTTACTGAAACATGTTTGACAACTGAAGAAATTGCATAGGTTTACCAAAATATGGTTTTTAATATGATGAAAAGTATAAATTACAAAACACATTTCATATCCATTTGTATTCGTGAAAGGTGTGGCATTATTACTGCAGTTTTTGCTATTGCTAAGCCTAATATTAGCACCGGTTTATCATATCTCTGGCGAAAGCAAGCCATATTACGCATCATATCGTATTTCCTTCACAACTAGATTATCTAAGGTCCTTCTATTTCAAGAGTTTGGGATTTATTCTACGTGAAATTTGGCAATTATTTTCTTTTAAATCTTGTAGGATCATTGTAGAGTTAGAATATATGAGGATAGGAGACTGTATATTTGCATATTTGAATTATGGCCAATGTGAGGTGTAGGATAGAAAACCTAGATATAGAAAACCAAGTAAGAAAAATTCCGTATCAGTGATCTGGGAAACGATTACCGATTGAGGGTACGAAACAGTAGACAGTATGTATTTACGCGTGTGTGTGTATGTCAGAGAGAGAGAGAGAGAGAGAGAGAGAGAGAGAGAGAGAAAGAGGGAGAGGGGATATGTGAAGAGAAAGTGGGTGTGTGAAGAGAGAGAGCTGAAACGACTTACATTTTAGAAACATTTTAAACTATAATGAAAGGATCAACTTAGAACGTTAAAACTAAGAACAAAATAAGCAATGAATATATTTGAAATATCAGTTCCCAAATCATCATTAATACATCGTACAAGATGAAAGTCAAATTAAAGGAAACATTAATGTTAGTCATTTACTTAATATATATTATTTTGTGAAAAACAGCGTCGTTAGTCACAAATATCCAATAATTCAGTCACTAATTTGCTAAATCTCTGGCTGCGATAACAACAAAAGATTGACTGTAAATTATTTGAGAACAAAGAATACCTATTCTAACATTCATTTATATTCATTCATACCTTCATACATATATATTTTATGTGTTTGAAAACATAAAAGTGTATATATGGATATATATATATATATATATATATATA
>NC_068997.1:10832812-10835201 GCF_001194135.2 Octopus bimaculoides
ATATATATATATATATATATAACTACATGAAAGCAATTCCTGTCCACTTTACAATTTGACAGATTAAATTTAGAGATCCTTGATTGTTAATTAGGTACGTTCATTTGATCGTGTTACCTTTAAATTTTGGCACAAAAAATATTGTTACATTACGTTAATGTACGGACATAGCGAGGACTATAGAAAAACTTCTTAGTCTAATCACGTGATCAACCTCTGCCAATTATATTGTGTACTAAAAATATTGTCACAATGTACGGACATAGCGGGTACCATAGAAAAATGTCTTAGTCTAATCACGTGATGAACCTCTAGCAATCATATTGTGTACTAAACAGGTACCAATTTGAGACATGTTCTCTCCATAAAAGCAATAGAATTTTCGAACTACAGTCAGAATCAAGTTGGTTACGGTATATTCCCACGTCTTTCTAACTCGCTAACTTTTGAAAATCATAAAAATGTGTGAAACCAGTTAAGCCTTTACAAAACCATCTAAAAGACTACCACTGCACATTCAGCTTTTTACACGCAGACACACACATAAACACAGACTAACACATATGTATTATCGCTACGGTTGAGTTTAGACCTCCGCGTAGATGATTATCATTCATTCTGCTTCCAGTGCAGTGGTTTGGTTACTACTATACATGCATGCAGAGAAGAAATGATGTAAAGTTGTTTTTAATCATGTTTTCTCCTATACAGTAATCCCTTCCCATATCGCGGTTCACCTATCGCGGTTTATTATTTAACTTACGTCGATTCCTCGGTGGTGTTGTTTTGCCATTGTAAAAATTAAAAAAAATACAATACTGTTTCTACATCGCAGATTTTCACCTATCGCGTGGGGCTTTGGCACGTAACACCCGCGATAGTCGAGGGATTACTGTATACATATATAGGTTGGTATATACATGCACATAACTAAATGTAACTGGAGTGTCTATATTCTAGACACGTTTTTTCTGAATATGCCATGTCAAAAAAAACAGAAAAAAATCTGAGAAATATTTTGTTCGCCTTCAGAATATCTTAGTGTTATATTGATGGCGATGAATATACCTATAACTTCGAACGGGCATGAAACTTTACTTCCGACGTTTTTATTTTGTTGAAGTTACTGGTATTTTACTTTATAAAGGATGAATGTTTAACCTCTGTGGTATTTGACTTCAAATCACAGAAAGAAATACAAAATAATTGAAAGCACACTGACTGATACCGTTACGAATCTGTTTATTTGCCACATCTAAATTATGGAAAATACTCCAATTAAAATACGAAAGTTGTAACGTATTCTTTTCGTATATCAACTGCTTCCCATAACATTGATGGGTGCTTAAACATATTTAACTTTTCTAAAAGCTAACAATGATTTCGGAAATACATAAACCTCAGAATATTACCATTATCGCCTCAAACATTTACTTAGCCACTACTATCAAAACAATGTAGTATACGAAATAATTTTAATATATTTTACAACTTGCACTTTTATCGCAGACTTCATGCAAATAAGATCAATAAACAATATGTTTCCGAAAGATAGTAATATTAAGAGTTGAATCATTTTTCAATAAACTTATCGAAGTATATGCATAGATATTATTATAGTACTCGTATAAATGTTAGGTTTTAGAAGCATTTCGTGCCAACTTTTATCGTGATATAAGATGTATATGTACACACACACACACACACACACACACACACACACACACACACAGACACACATACACACAACACACACACACGCATATATATGTACAGTCATAAATACGAATACAATAATAAAATATACATTTTGTGTAATATTAGATTCAATAGCATAGTTCTTACTGGAAATATTTAAATAAACCAAACATGACTTTAAATGTAATAAAATATATATGTATTTATCTAGTGCTTATATTCATGTGAATATTTGAAAATATTTCTTCTAAATGAATGAAATATATTGTGAACATTACGTTAAAATGTATATCAGTGAAACAACGATAGCACACACACACATACACACACATTATATAACTACTCAGTGATAAACAGATTAAAGAAATCTAAATATGAAAAGGCGTTTAAAGATCTATTATTAAAAGAATATATGGAAGAAAGAAATTTATAGATCGACGGTGTTTTTTTAAAAAAAAAACAATGTTATTTGAGACTAATTAACGTACTGTTCCATAATATAGGTTCCGATTGCTGTATTTCATTACATACAAATAGAAATTTGAAATTAAAAACCATCAATCATATATTAGGTATTAAAATATTTAATTCAAAAAGTAATAGGCAATTTCTTTAAATAAAGTAATAAAAAAAATATACCCAATTTAATACGGGAGCGATATTGGATTATGTTCCTGGTATAGATATATAA
>NC_068997.1:10835211-10838869 GCF_001194135.2 Octopus bimaculoides
AAAAAAAAAAAAAAAAAAGAAATAATGAAATAATGGATGGTTTTCTCATTCTGAGCACGTATTCCAATTTCACTTCCGTTTTTCAAAAGCTGATTCGATTTTTTGAAGTATATCTTTCAAATTACATCAAAACTTAAAATTCCATTTTCAAAGAAAACAATGTGGTAATAAATCGATGCTATTCTGATGTATGCTTGTATCGAAAAATAAGTGATTAGAATTAATCTATTTATCATAGTGGCAATAATCAAAAGAATCGCGAAGCCGTATAACCATTTAACCATCAATCAATATGCTGCAGTAATATTAAAGTCGACATACATTTTGTAGGCTGCGAAATAATTTAAATTACATTTAATTTAATTTTGCTATTTTCTTTTTGCAAAGCACTGAGTGGATTGAAGTTTCGATTGTAGATAGCTAATATCGAATTTCTTCTACGTCACATACACTCTTGAGATATTCATTAACGTTACACAATATTCAAATTCCGCCGAGATCGATTTTGCCTTTTATCTTTTCGGAGTCGATAAAGTAGGTAACAGTTGTGTACTGGGGTCGATCTAATCGACTGACCTACTCCCCCAAAATCTCGGGCCTTGTGCCTAGAGTAGAAAAGATTAACATTACCCAATGTCGTTTTCCGTGAGAAGGAACAGCCCTGTAGGAATATATAAACGGCATATTTGGCAGGTTGGAAAAACTGGAAGTCGCTAACCGAAACTCTGCAGCCAGGTGACATGAGTGTGAAGGTCGTGAGTTTGCATGCGAATGGCAACTTTTCAAAATTCTGCTCAGATGACTGCCAAACAAACCTCTTAAGGAATTTCGAATAATTGCTCAAATCCGGGTACCACCTGCAAATTAATGCATCATAAGAATGTAAATTGACCGAAAACATGATTTGTGCTTTATTTTATTTCCCTCGGAAGAATTACTCGTGAAATTAAACCTCGGGACGATATGAACGTAAAAGTAAGGAACTGTTTTTTCAATACTGCTCGACGTCTGCTTCACTATCTAATAATTCTGAAAAAATAATATCATTAAAACAATGAAAAAACAAAAACAACTCTCATCTAATGGAAGAGTTGAACTCTAAATCCTTGCATCTAAATTGTGTATTGTAATACAGTTATTCTACAAAAAATGGCTTTATGAATTAATTTAGCGTCATAGTCCCGAGATGCTAAAATATATATCTGGTCAGTGAAAGAATTTTGAAACATTAAAAAAATTTTCTTAAACTATTTAGTGTATATTATCAGGTAGTCTCCAGTGTGCATGTCATACTACCTCTGCAACTCTATTCCACATATCAAATAATTGAATAATAAAGACTCCATGCAGTAGCAATATAAATTAAGTTAGAAACGAACCTTCTTCGAAAGGACAAAATATTTATTTAACCAAATAGTTTTTATAGTGTTTGCTTCAGATTTAAAATACAGAAAATATTTTCATCAGTTAGAAATAGTTTAGCAATATTTTTAATATCTAATAGGGTTTCGTACGAGGAAGACGATCTCTTAATCTTATACTTAAACTTTTTGTCTATCGTTATAAGATTCACAGATAGATTGATAGATTGATAGAGTTGGCTCAGTTACATGGAGACGAGGCTTTGAATTCAATTTGTGGATTGGCTACATCAATCGTTTGGAGTCGTAAATATAAATCATATGAAAATACAAACGGCCATGACCGAAGACATGCGTGTTTAATAAGTAAGGCGACTCTTTGTTGTCGAAATTCCTAAAAGAATATTGCATTAAAGATATTGCATTTCCGATACGCTACCAACAGAAAGATAATTGACTTGCGATGTTATCGGTGCTTTTATTAATACCAATTCGTTTGACGATTAGATATATAAAACGTCGTTCATTATAACTGAGAAAAAAAGACAAAAAGTAAATACACGCAGAAATACATGATCAAATGTTCTGATTGTCAAAGAGTAAAAAGAAGAAATAGGATATTGTGCATTGCAAGACAGCATGGTTACTGTTGCATAATATAACATTTTGTGCAAAATGACGTCGCTACCTAAAGGACACAAATCTGCAATGAATACATCAGTTTTCTGATATCACTGTATTATAGTATGAGTCGTTTTAATCTTAATAAAATCCATTGTTCAGTTTCTTTGTATTGTAGCCTCTAGCCATTTCTTATTGTACTTCCCAGCACCTTATCCTTACACTATCCACCACCATTATCTCTCCGTGTCGACGTTTGCCACGGCAATAATGAATAAGAGCATCAATCTCTGAAAGTAACTTCTGTAGGCGTCATGTTTATGACTATATATATATAAAGAAATATTCTCATAACTGCATAGCAGTCACGTGGATAATTCGGATAATTATCAGGAAATATGTCTGTGCTTGTGAGTTCGAATATGCTTTATTCTTATCGATGTGATTCTTGTTAAGTTACATAGTTCTACACAGTATTAATTCAACATCTACTATAAGATAGATAGGGCCCTGAAGCTACTTCCTAGATAGTTACTACCGGCTGATTGAGGTCTATATTTGTCATAAATGGACCTTGACCAGTTTTATAAATTTTTAGTAGAGTCTATAAAAGAGTTCATAGATGGGAGATCTTTGTTGCTGTTAGAAGTAAGTAATCTAAACTTTTGGAAGTTTTTCCGCTCGTGATAATGGAGGTTTTCTATAATTTAACCTCATGGGGTAATTAATAAACAATATCAATGATACCCATTTCTAGAATTAGATATCCAGAAGCCATATAACCATTTAACCAACAATCAATATACTGCAGTAATTATGCCAAAGGATACAATATTTATTGCAGTCTTTTCGCCTTTGTATGTTATTTAGTATGTCAGCAGAGTGAACTGGGGCAACGTGAGATGAAGTGTCTTGCTAAGGATCACAGTGAAACCACAATCCTAAGATCAAGAGATCATCGTACTAAACACTACGCCACCCGCCTCCACATAAACACACACACACACACACACACACACACACACGTAATAAATATCTACCAATCTACCTACTTACATACGTACATGCACACACACGTACAAACATACATACATATATATATACATGCATACAACGTGCTGCCGACGAGTGCCAAATGTTAGGTGAACTGACTATCGAGCATATAATTCAATACTTGAGAAAATGGGAAATGAAAGAAAATTGTGAGCGACTGCGAGGAAGAGTATAGAATATCAGGGCCAACATCGAAATAGACAATAGAAAACGATAGAGATTGAGAGTGAAATACGTTGGCAGGCCGATGTCGGAGATTGAACTAGAGAACGTCGGACCAAATGTACAACTGCAGCCACGTTCAGAAATTTGTCGAGACGATGTGTACGTGTATAGTTCTCGACTCACTGTAATGAGGATGAAAATAAGCATGTCGTAGAAAGAAAGGCATATGCTTACACAGATACATACGTACGTACATTCATACATATAACTTTATTATTTTACTTGATAGACTCATTGAACTTCAAGCATACTGGGGTCTGATATAGTCAAATAAACAACCACCGTAGCTATATTTTTATTCTGGTACTAATTCTATCGATAGTTTTCTTTACTGAAACACCAAATTACAAAAGCATACCCGAGCCAATAGTACGGCATGCTTCAAAGACGTACTTAAA
>NC_068997.1:10840563-10841760 GCF_001194135.2 Octopus bimaculoides
ATATATATATATATATATACATACACACACATATATATACATATATATGCATCGCCATATTGTACCACTGAAAGAAACACGTTTTTTTCTTCATTTTCTTTCCTTATTTATTTCTTCTTATACCTTTCAGTTGAAAAGCGTAGGCTCGAAACGTAAAAGCCTTTTCCATTTTTCCCGAGCGCCAAACTAAGATATATATATATATATATATATTGTTGTGTATGTCTACATGCACGCATGTATGTATATAAATATATCACATGCTGTTCCGTTTTGATGACACAAAAAAAAACGGTCCATCAAATGAGAAATACATTGCGCAGGGTTTAAATGCCAACTACTGTGACTTTCATGTCAGATAATGCAATTGTGGAATATGCTTGTATATTACCTAGCAAACAACTTCTAAATAAGAAAGTTTCAATATTTGCTTGATAATATTTGGCACATCACACTATACAAGATCATCTAAATATTATAATAGTGGCATCGACATTTTAGTATCTTGTATATTAAATGACACACACACACACACAAATACACACACACTCACACGCACACTTACAAACACACACAGACCCATCGACACACCTGAACCTGTATGTAAACTACATCTTTTAATATTTCTGTCATAATTATAAACTAATTAATTAACAAATTATCCTAATTAATATAGTTAGTTAATAAGCAGTAACGATTAATGGCCAAGTCATATTGATTTTTGGCTGACATGCAAGTTATATTGATTTTTGGTTCACATGCAAGGATAATTAACCAAACTATATTTATACAGCTTATGTAATTATTTCACAGAAATGACGTATGAAGGATATCTCTCGACTGTAACTTATGTGAAAGCCATACAACATCAGTTTCGATTTCCTGCTGTTTTGAATATCTCACTGCTTTATAGGTGTGAGAAATGAAATATTGTAATGCGAAATATTGTAAATTGATGAGAAAATACTTCACATTTCTGCAGATATGATTTGGATTATTATAAGTAGATAACATAAAAATACACGTGTTAATAACTACAAATGAAATACAGTGGGGTGTATGTAGTTTTCTCTCTCTCTCTTTCTCCCTCTCTCTGTCTCTGCCTAAGTCTCTCTCTTACTCTCTATCTCTCTCTCTATATATATTCGTATATGTATATATATATATATATATATATATATATATATATATATATAT
>NC_068997.1:10842347-10843332 GCF_001194135.2 Octopus bimaculoides
ACAATTAGAAATAATTAACAATAAATATGCTTATATCGAAAATGTATGATTTATTATTGAGCCACATCGAAAGAATATGACATATATATATATAAATTACAGTCAGCCATTTTCCTTTTTTTTACAAGAAACCAGAGGTAGCCGGCAGTTAAACATTTGAACTCTACTTATCAAACACGCACACATTCACACTCAAACACTCACACATTCATACTCAAGACACACGCTCACATATATGTAAATATATGAGTGTGTATTTCATGTAAAATTAAATTTGCTTCGAAACCAGAAACTGATAAATCAAGAATAGTATTCTATTTATTAGCCTTAGTAACGGATAGGCTATTTAAAGATTAGTCGCCTTGTTTATTGATTTTCTAATGGTGTGCAAGGCAAATTTATGGTTGTAAGTCTTGCTGCGAAAATGTGTCTTCCTGTGTCATAATTTCATGGCGTGTCTAAACAAGATTCAGTTATAAATCCGCATGTACATTTATGTATGTACTCATATGTGGTCTAGTACAACTTCAAAGATTTATTAGCTAAATAATCATTTTAAAAACATTCGCCAAATATGAACTTTTACAATTGTAATTAAATGGAATTTTACATCCTGTGGTGTCATTGACATAGAAAAAATAGTCAATATATTTGAAACTCTTTATAGTATAAATTGCTAGTTGAAATATTTCCCTATCTCCTTAAAGACATATTTTAGTACGGCGAAGTTTGTCTTAAATTATATATCAAAAACGAATATTGATATTTGTAATGATGATAATTATACCCCCACGCGAAAGAATCGTTCAAATATTGTGTATAGTATACTTACAATAAACACTATATAAATATAAGTGTATGTATATATGTATGGATGCCCTGATGTTTGTATTTATATATTTATACACACACACACACACACACACACACACACACACCCTCACACCCACACCCACACACCCACACCCACACCCACACACCCACC
>NC_068997.1:10843617-10848103 GCF_001194135.2 Octopus bimaculoides
TATAACTTCAAATCTCAGCGTTTGAATGTTTCATTTATATATATATATATATATGCCACTACTGGTGATATCATCAAATCCAGAATTTATCCACAGATGATATGAACAGTAGTGACATATAACTTCAAATCTCAGCGTTTGAATGTTTCATTTATATATATATATATATATGAGAAATCATTGAGAACGTCCTTGGTATGTGTATAGTCGTTTTACTAGTGAAAATATTTAATCGTAGCATATACTCTAAGTAAACATATGAACCAATGTCTTACAGCAGAGCGTGATGTATACAGCGATTCAACTTTCTTACTAACTGTAACACATAAGTCACGGTGATGACTTTTTCTACTAGTATATATGTACGTTACAAACTATATAATCCTCTCATTTCTACAGCTAAAAACCTAGACTAGATGTATTACCAGAAACAATTAAATCTAATTAAAACAGAATTTTTAATGAACTGATCTAAAGACAGCAGGCTGTCAGAATCGTTAGCACCCCGGGCAAAATCCTTAGCGGCATTTAATCTGAGTTCGATTTCCGTTGATGCAGACTTTGCTTTTCATTCTTTTGGAGGAGGATAAAATAACCACCAGTTGACTGACTTACCCACTTTCCCGAAGTTGCTGTATTTGAGCCAAAGTTTGAAATCATTATTAGATAATCTATATTTGTTGCAACGAAAAATCTACATAGCGAAGAATAGCCGACTAAAAACTTTAAATTTAATTAACACTTGTGTTCCTACCCGGCTTATATAACTAAATATACTTTGTCCTTTCTTGCTGATCAATATAAAGATAAAAATACAGTTTCTTAATTGATTAAATATATAATATATATATATCAGTTTCACTTGCGCCTTTAACCATCTTATGATTTATAGATGAGTAAAGTTAATTACACTATATTTTAAATAGATTTTTATTCAACGATCAATCCCACGCTGCCTGACAATTAAGAGATCGATAGATTTAAATATTGTTTATTTAATATAATTACTAAATAATTTTGGGGCTTACACCGTTATAAATATTTTTCAAAACTTTCGATCAAGTAGTTTGGGTTTATTTCTATTACATTACTAAATTTACTTGAATAAAGTTTAATCTCTCCCAGGAGAGATAATGTTTGTTAATTGCTTGGATAACCACATTTAGTCGTACAGTTTGTAAGAAACTTAGTCATTATATATTTTCAAGTTTGATTTTATAGGGGCAAATATGAAAGGGTAAAAGTTGAAACATACAATTAATATATTTCATAATTACTTGTTCTATAATAATAATACGCTTATGAATTAATAATAATAATAATTCTATAATAATAAGCTTATGAATTTATTTAGTTTTAATTAAACAGTACTTTCTGTTTACCTGGTCGGTGAAAATAAGCACGATTATAAGTACTTGACAAAGTGAACTCACTCTAAGATATATACTCGATACATATGCATCTTCAATATCTTTGTTTAGTCTAAGACAATGAGCTGGCAGAAACGTTAGCACGCCGGGAAAAATGCATAGCAGCATTTTGTGCGTCTTCACGTTCTGAGTTCAAATTCTGCTGAGGTCGACTTTGCAATAAAATTCAATGTATTACACGTTTTAACGAACTGTGGTCTACTTTGTTCACTTAGAAGGCACCAGCAAACACACACAAGTGTATATGCCGAGGCTTACCTCTAGTCTGTTAAACTGGAGCTTATCTCGGTCCTCTTGGTGCTTAAAACAATGATATTACAAATGTAACTTTGCACTAACGCCAGTCTTACACGGCGTTCGCTATCCGGCTGTCACCGGAACTAGTTTCTTGTGTGAATATGACGTACCTTGCTCAATGATAGAATGTCACCCTGTTTAGAAATCGAACTCAAGAACACCCTTGCGACTAGCAATTGACGTTTTAGAAGCACGCTCGCACAGATATATTTGCAGATGTGTGCGTGTGGGTGTATATATATATATTTTTTATTATAGGGACAAGACACGAAATTTTGGGGGAAGGGGCCAGTCGATTAGATCGACCCTAGTATGCAACTGGTACTTAATTCATCGATCCCAAAAGGTTGAAAGCAAAGTCGACCTCAGCGGAATTTGAACTTAGAACATAAAGGCAGACTAAATACTGCTATGCATTTCGCCCGGTGTGCTAACGTTTGTACTAGCTTACCGCTTTCCTTTCAGTATATACTCTTTTCTACTCGATGAACAAGGCCCGCAATTTTTGAAGAGGGGGCCAGTCGATCACATCGACCAGTACACAACTGGTACTTAATTTATCGACAAAAAAAAATGTATCAAAAGCAAAATAGACCTCGGCGGAATTTGAACGCAGAACGAAAAGGCAGACGAAATACTGCTGATCATTTCGCCCGGCGTGCTGACGTTTCTACCAGCTCGTTGCCTTGTGTAAACATATATTAAACTATATATGTATTAGAGTATCTCTGTTGTTAAGCCTTGGTTATATAGAGCTCAACTGAAATATTTGAAAACAAAATCGGATAAATGAATGCAAATATAAAAAAAAAGTACTGCTTGCTTTGGATTGAATTTCAATAAACACCATTTTGAAATTACTTATTTGGAATAGAAGGGAATACAAAAAAAAAATCGATGACGAGCAGATGTGATAATGTTCAGTTTCTGTTCGGAAATTAACGCTAAATTGCCACTGCAACTTTCCATGCACGACAATAGTAAATTATGAGAGAGTTGTATACACGTTTCTGTGTACGTATAGAAGCGTTGAAGGCAGAGTAATGGCGACCTCATGCTTTTGATTCGTTATATTCTATAATCTCAAAAAACATGAGTTGATTTTATTAGAACAGTTTTTACCAAAAAAATCAACGAAATATTTATGATTCTAAATTCGTAGAACAGGACTAATAGAGAATGGGATTGTTTCGTTAGTATACCGAAAAAGCTCTCTCTTAAATCAAGGTGGGGTATCCTCTATATTTCAACAATACAAGACTTAGCCTGCTTTGCGAGATCGCTCAATTGGAAATAATTTTCAAACGTAAATAGAAGCCCAAACATTTTCATATCTGTCTCAGAAGCAGACTAGTGATTCTCCCTACACACTCTGATCTACGTGTTGTAGTACATACAATTTTACCATTCAGTTTTGCTCGATTTGTTGAAGGAATGATAGTTACAATTTGGTGCCAATTTCCAAAGTAAGTCAGCGTGCTTGACCAGTGTTTTCATTAAACTTCAGGTAGAAACAGGGGCTGCTTAATCATGGATATGACAAATAAATATTAAATTAGGAAGTAGTAAAGTAAAATAGCTGCTCATTTGTAGGCATTTTTTCAAATTTGGCTCGTTTTTTTATGTGGTAGTTGCATAAATAAGAAGAGAATAAAGTAAGTTTTAGTCTCGATTGGAAATTAAAATGCCTCTACGAGACACAGGAGGGAATAATATTCACGTGAGATGAGAAAACAGTTGGAATTTCGTGTGGGCAACTGATGAAGAAAATACTCAGCTGCAAGCTGAATCTGAGTTATAATATATATTACATTATAAATGAAACACATCTCATTTAAGCAAAAGTAAACACATGGGGTAAAGAAATCAGAATAAATGTTTAATCATGTCATTCTTTTTTCTGTTAAGCTTTATATTCGGCGTTATAAACTATATTGTAGTATTTCAACCTGAATAAATCAATTTTCCTCTGCAATAAACTTCGATTTTAAAACATGTTTGCCTGAGGTTTGTACTACATATGCAAAAATGTGTTTCCAATTGTTTGCCGTGTCATCCAATTTTCAAATAAAGTTGATGAAGTGTTTGCATGTTTCACTGGGCATTTTCTTTGATGCATTTTTAGCGATTCTTTGATAACGACAGTTTTATTATCTCCAAGTGAATGTCACGTAGTTGAGTGGATTTTTCGCGAATCTCCAACTGTAAACTGCTTAATCAAACGTATTATGACATTTAGACTGTAAAAAAGATGTTGTGAAGGTCGTGATTCTTCTTTTAAGCAAGCAATACTCATGTAGCATTGTCATCCTTGCTGCCATAAAACTGAACAATCTCCACCTTTGAATTATATCAGTATTAACATAAATCAAGCAGTGCTATGAAAGCACCGGTCTACGGTCACTCGATTTGGAAGAAACATCAACAAAATACTTCAGAAATCGTATAACAATCTTTCCTCTCTCTCTCTCTCTCTCTGTCTCTCTCTGTCTCTCTCTGTCTCTCTCCCTCTCTCTCTCTCTCTCTCTCTATCTATCTTCCTACGTGGGTACATGCATGTGAATAATTTGAATATTCATGATAGATCGCTAGCCACGACACATTCTTTATTTTCTCTCCTTGTTTCTTTCCGTGTTCCTTTCTGTGGAAGGGTGTAGGCTTGAAACGTTAAAGACTTTTTCACTTCCCGAGCGTTATACTAATACATCTGTTTGTTGTCTACACCACCTGTCTTCGTCTTTTTTTTGTGAATTCTCCCT
>NC_068997.1:10848358-10850505 GCF_001194135.2 Octopus bimaculoides
TATATATATATAAAAATCCCATTCTATGTGTGTGTAAAATCAGCCTTTCGCTGTTTATAAACTGTCCATATTTTTGGGTTACGAAATAAGTGAGACAAAACGTGTTTTTGAATATATACATATATGAGTTGAAAACTTTCTTTTACCATTTCACTTAGCGTCTATGTTCCATGCTGGCATGGGTTGGAGAGTTATTACTGTAGAAAGTTGGTATCTCAGCTACTAGCAGTTGAGGCCTGCGTAATCCAGACGGCGTTTTTAAATTTTATTATTCTCTTTAACCCTTGCAACGCCGGGTATTTCTGCCAGTACATATATCATCATCATCATCATCATCATCATCATCATCATCATCATCATCATCTTCATCATCATCAGAGAGCGAGAGTGGGAGATTGAGATAGATGAATAGAGAGACACTAGCATATATGGGGATAAGAATATTACATGTACATATCTTTGATATGAAATTACAGGTGTTTACGTGTGTATGTGAAAGCAAAAGAATATAGTTGGTAAAGACGGACAGTTGGAGATGAATAAGGTTATATGATACTGTCAAAATACGCATCATTTACAAGCAGCGACGAATTCCATTGGTTGTTATGATGCAAAGGCTAGGTTGTTAATGGCAAGCAATTTAAGAATTTCACTGAAAGTAAGATTGGTACGCGATGGCAAAATTAAAATGTCAACATCTGTAATTAAGTTATGCAATCCTGGAGAGGCCGGTGTTGTGTTTCTATAGTCGGAAATATTTCTAGCTACACAAATATGTAATCCTTTTATTTCCTGTTTAATTTGAGCTTGGCAGGTGAGCATCATACGGATGTGATAGCCGTATATAAATATGCTTTATATTTTCAACGTATTTCGTTTAGTCAATTTTTTATTCTATTAAACATCGGTTTTATTTATATAAGATGGATGAGAGTGAAAGAAGACAACGAGAAAACAATGATAGATGGGTGATAGAATGGGTGGAAGGACTTTATATGGTACTATTGTATGAATGTGTGTAATTCTAACAAGTACCCTGAAAATTAGCTTCATTCTGTAGTGATGTCAGGTGTAATAAATTCGGGTAATTTAATAGCGTTAACAAGAGTTGACTGGTTTCATAAAGCATGATTTAAATAGCAGAAAAATATAAAATTATGAACATGTGATTAAGGAGTTTGTGGAAGGCTGGAGTTGTATGAAGAGAAAAATAAGTTCTTGTGATTGAACTACTGGTTTCAGATTTTGTCACAAGGCCAGCAGTTTCAAGAGAATGGGTTAATTTGATTACATCCTCCCGAGTGTTTGGCTGGTACGTATTTATCGACCCCGAAAGGTGAAGTCGACCTCGGCGGAATTTGAACTCAGAATGTACAGGCGGTCGAAACGCGGCTAGATATTTTGTCAAGCGTTCTAACGGTTCAGCCAGTTTGCCGGCCACTTCTGATTCTAATATTGGCTATATATTCATTTCCTATGGAAGGTGATGTGGTTCCATGTGTAATATTTATGATTGAGCAATTAGGAATAATGTAAATCGTTCTTAATTGTAGTAAGAATTTTGTAAATGTACATAGCATTTGATTTACTTTATGTCTGTATAGTCCATTGTATTTCATTTTAAACAATTCTCCAAAAGAATGAATTGATTGGGTACTAAATTACTTCAATATAAAACGTCGAAAGGAATTCAAATGTATTTTCAGTGTATTCGCATTTCGGTGCATGCTCGGGAGAGCAATTTAGACATTTTCTCAGAATATACTGTTAATGTGTATGTGTGTGTGTGTGTGCGTGTATGTGCGTGTGTGTGCGTGCTTGTATGTGTGTGTGCTTGTGAGGGATAGAGAAACAGAGAGAGATAACAAACGTGTGCATGTGTATGTAGGAGACAGAGAGATATGTGTTTATGTGTGTGAAAGAGAGGGGATGTATGTGTGTGTAGGACAGAGAGAGAGGGAGAGGGAGAGAGAGAGAGAGAGAGAGAGAGGATGTGTATTTGTGTAATCCACTCACAGGGCTTTAGTCAGCCCGAGGCTATATTAGAAGACAGTTGTCCAAAGTGCCACGCAGTGTAACTGAACCCGGAGCCATGTGGTTGAGAAGCAAGTTTCTTACCACACAGACATTTCTGCGGCTATATATAT
>NC_068997.1:10850666-10854793 GCF_001194135.2 Octopus bimaculoides
TATATATATATATATATATTTATATATATATATATGTGTGTGTGTGTGTTTGTGCGATTTCGGATGTGTGTATATATGTATGTGCGTGTGACTTGGTGTGAAAGTGCATGTATGAGTGTCCGAGTGTATGTATGTGTGTGTGTTATGTGTGTGTTCGTGTGTGCGTGTGTATGTACGTGTGAGTGAGCGTGGAAGTACGTATGCGTGTGCATGTATGTGTGTGTTGTGTTTGTGTATGCTGTGTTTGTGTATGTGGTATGCATGTGTGCGTTTGTGTGTGTATGTGCGAATGTGTATGTGTGTGCGCGCGCACGTGAGTGCGTGTGTGTGTGTATGTGTGTGCGCGTGTATGTACGTGTGTATATGTGTGTGCGCGTGTATGTATGTGTGTGTGTGCATGTGTATACACATATGTGTCTGTGTTGCGTGTGTGTATGGTGTGTGGGAGATATATGTATTTGTGCGTGTGCGTATGTGTGTGTGCGTGTATGTATGTTTGTGCATGTATGAGTGTGTGTGTGTGCGTGTGTATATAAAAATAAAATGAAATAGAGAAAAAATATTACAGAAAAAATGGAGAAAAAATACGAGATAAAAAATTAAAAATACAAAATAATAAATAAGAAATAAAAGATACAAGATAAAAAATAAAGAATGAAAGGAAAAAGAAATTAATACAATGATAAAAAATGGTGAAAAAGAACTTCAGGTAAAAGGAGATAATATATAGATGAAATAAAAGGATCAAAATAAACAATTACGACGGAAAAGACGACAAAAAATCGATAATAAATGGAAAGGTATAAAAAAGTGAGTGAATATAAGATAGGATAAAATGTTATGTTTTAAGGAAGGTGTAGAGAAGTCATTGAGAGGAGGCAGTTGTGTTGAGTTCGAATGGAGTTTGTGTTTGTCGACTGAAAATGTAACGCTGCTCCAGGCGGAGTCGAGAGTCGGTGGATCCATGGTGTAGGGAAAGGCCGAAGGCAATGATATTTGAGGTGGAGTGGTTGGCTAAGCGAAAATGACGGGTGACGTCTGTATAGCAGACCAAAATATTTGAAATAATGGATGGTGCATGTTGTGGGGTGTTTGTTTATGAATGTTAGGCATCTAAACTTTCGATATCATAAACGTTTGTGTATACGATTTATTTCATTAAGCTTGCATAGTAGTTTACTGAGAAAGTTATTGAAAATTAAAATTGTGCCAGGAAACTAAGACCAGTGTGAATACGTGTAGTATTTAATAATCAGCCTATTAAACAAAGTGCCAATATTCTTTGCAGAGCTGTTCGTTTCTTTGCTGATATTCCATCATACACAACCAACGTTAGTTATGGCTGTTACTTATTAAAGGGGCGTACTAGCCTGGACCACAAACTCTTGCTTGAACCGGATATCGCACGTTTCTGCAAACACCTCACTTATCCTACGCCATGAGGAAGATACTAACAACGATATTGACATTTGATCATTGCATGCATGCTTGATACATCGACCATTGCAACAACAATAACTTTTAATACCATCCTCCTTGTTATTTATTGTTCTAAGAAGGTACTGAGCATAACATTAGCTATAATGTATTGAACATATATAGAACTACATTCATATTTCAGACGGAACAGATTTACATTCCGTTCGTCCAGCATTATTTGAGACGACCGGAAACAGGCTGCACACCAAAGTATCATTCTCATAGACAAGAACTATATGTTTGTGCATGCGCGCTCGTGCGTACGTGTGTATATGTGTGTTTGTGTATATATGCATGTAAATATATTTATACTGGTGTATGTAGACACACTTATACGTTACCTTTCATTATCTGCTCGTGAAGTTACCCTTTCATAAAAGAGATCGATAAAGTAATTATAATTAATCAATTATTCATCTTTGCTATAGAGATGTTCTCTTTAATTGAGGAGCCAATGTTACCAGCCCTGATACCTTTGAATGATGACCCAAATATTAGGATGTAACCTTTCAGTAAAATCATGGAATATAGCCTTTAAACTTTTGAATCACAGACGGTTGAGTATTGGAATCAATCATATGTAAATTTTAGTAATGCTTCTGCATATTCTTATTCCGAATGCAGCTGAGGATGACCTATCATTCAAGATTTCTGAAGTGAATAGGAAACGCAATTAATTATATTCTATTAATTGTATCCATTTTATACCAATGTGTTGTATTGCATTAATATATGGAACGGTACAATACTCACCTCCTAAGAAATGGTTTGATTTATGTAACTTCAATCGTGGAAAATTTTGCAAAACAATATATAGGATTGAACGCAGAAGAGTTATCTAGATCAAAACATTACTGATTTTTTTGGACAAGAATTTTAGAATACTTGTTTTGCTTTAACTAGAAATAACTTAAAATCTTGACTAAAGTTTTTGAGAAGCATTTCAAAATGTTTGAGCGTCGACTAGAAGCCAGTCAAGTTTTCATGAACGTCAAGTCAGCTTTAAGTTAAAAGATGAGTGTAGCAAGAAATAACCATCTCTTTTCGGTGGGGGGAAAATGTTGTGGTACAACAAAACGAATAATAATAGATAGAAAATTCTAAAAATATTTGTTCATATATAGCATGAATGAAAATTTGTGCATTGCAAATGGGACCTAGCATTTGGCAAACTACTTTTTCTTAATTCTCTTCGTTTTTGTGCCAACCAATCTTCCATGCGAATTTTTGGTTCGTGACATATTGATACATTTTATTAATTTTGTCGCGACACCGATTTACTATATACATACTTATGGTTCTAATAATAGACTGTACATTATGTTTGATTATTACAATCAGATAGAAAGCGGATTTGTTCCGTTTCTGCAGACTGTCTATATTTATTTGCAGCGCTTGCGTGTTGCTATAATTAGTAAATAACATATTTTACTGAAAATGAAATTGCTTGTCGTATTTACAATAAGAAAAAACACCAGAAAAATGTAATTTTCTATCATATATTTTTGTTCTACAAGGAATAATAGAGTTATCCTAACTTTTAATTTCGGATATTTTTCTCGAACCTAGCTTCGTGTATATGTAATTGAAACAACTACGCGTTAGTTCGATGCACCCTATTCTTCTACTACCATTTGGAGTTCAGAATTTGGATTCGACCTAATTCATTGCATCTAGAAATAAATAGGTACAATACGCAGAACATGATTACTTTGTAATACAATATTCATTCATCTCCATAAGTATTTGATTGATGGCGATGAAGTGAATAGAATGTCTCGTTGTTATCGTTGTTTAGCCTCACGTCAGCTTCTCTACATAACGCGAATGATGAACTGTATTCCAGCCACAGTCATATAATCCTAAGTTTAGTTCTAGTAAATCGTGGTCTACATTACAAAATCCGTTGTTTCAAGACGCCTTCCACACAGATTGTGTGAACATTGTTCGAAAACAGTTGTTCGAAAACAAATATTCGAAAATCATTTGTTCGAATGGAAAATTGTATGAATATAAATTATTCAAAAGGACAATTATACGAAATCTTAATTATTCTAATTTTTAACAAATTTTATTTAAATATAAATGATGAAATTAAAAATCAAGCACACAAATGATATTTATTTCAAATAACTGTTTTTCGCATAACTGTTTTCGAATATTAATAGTTATCGCCAAGCTAACATGGCAGTCGTTCTTTGTCGAAGAAAGTCGTTCTTAAGGGAAATGAATGGAACAGTATTATTTAATATTAGAATTTTCTTTTAAAACTGTAGGGAATTTAGTACTATTCAGTATTTTTCATGTTCTTTTCTAGCAACTTGTTTCATTCTCACATATATCAATTTTAACGCCGTCACTAAGCCAAAATATCTATTCCGGATATAATTTTTTTTTGTCATGCATAAAAGCAAAGTCAAAACACATTTTTGTTGCGAGGAAACAGTGTACACATTCCAAATGGAACATATTAACTTAACTACAATAAATGGATAAATAATTAAATATCTATCTATTTATATTTATCTCCCTCTCTCTCTTTCTCTCTCTCTCTTTCTCTCTCTCTCTTTCGCTCTCTCTCTGTGTCTCTCTTGTTATATTTAGCTGAGAGAGAGAGAGAGAGAGAGAGAGAGAGAGAGAGACAGAGA
>NC_068997.1:10854803-10857290 GCF_001194135.2 Octopus bimaculoides
GAGAGAGAGAGAGACAGAGAGAGACAGAGAGAGACAGAGAGTGAGAGAGATAAATTATACAAGTATGAAGCGTACTCATGATATGATTCAAACCAGATACATACCTCTAGATTCGAACCAAAAGATACTCTAAATGTAGTCAATATATGTATACATACATGCACAAAATGTTCTTCACACACGTATATCGCACATAGATGCTCATATATATACATATATAGGTGCTCATACATGTGTATGTATATAAATATATATAACAATAAAACACTGGCTTTTACTAATTCCAAATAAATATATAAATACATACGATATGATGCGTAATTAATAAAGTTTATACCAGTCTATCATTATTTACCATCACTGAAATATGGGTGAAGTGAATGAATATAAATGAAAATATTGTCAGTGTGTCACATGAATTATTACCTCATTACTTCAATAGAGAACTGAAATATTATACAAAAGGTACTACACTGGTAATCTTCGAACATAATAACAGATTGCCACATTACATACATTACAAAGACAGACTAATTGCAAACTTTAATAATTGACAACGGAATTACTATGATACACCAAATTAAATTCTTCTCTGTTTGAATTAATTTACAGTTATTACTGACATACCAAAATTTCTCCTGATTTGTAAGATATTGATTATTTTTTATACCTGAAGAAGTTGGTGTAAGCGAAGGAGAAGAAGGTCTAAGGTTGTAAATTATGAAAACATTACGATTCTTGTACAGAGTTTTAACTTTGCTACCAAAGCATAATCTTATTTAACTCCAGGTAGTTCAAATTTTCACAACGAAAAAAGTAGTCTCTAACTTTTAACATGTGATGATAATTATTTTATTACTAAAGACAATAGAACTTCATAAATGAGATCGGTGAAAAAATATTTCAACCTTTACTCAGGAATATCTCTAATTTCCTTTGATATTTACCCCGGGAAGAAACTATTGTTGACAGCTACTACTAAGCACTCATGCTCGTATAGTGTTCATTGCTGTCGAAAATTGCCCTGAATTGCAAATCTGTCAGTGTCTGAAATTTCTTTCTTACGTAGTCGATAATATTAATATATAAGTAATATGCTGAGATTAATTCAACTGAAAATATTATCTAGCTATCCAATTTGAACTTTTGCCAGTGTGAATAAATCAATGTATGTGATATATGAAACACGTACGCGTCATATTTGCTCAGTAATAAGAGAGCCAACTTCTGGAATGAACCTGAAAATTGTCCTATTCAGGTACAATGTATATCCTTTGCAGTAATTACTAAACTCTTTTAACAAAAACGAAATCATTATCAAATGCAGCGCTGCCTATTCATATAGGAAATGTCTTTATGCTAAAGTATTTGAGATTTAAGGAACTAAACTCATACAAAGAATGGTGTAAAAAAGAGTTTAAGCGCCCAGTCATTAAATAAATCTGTAAAATATATGTAACTTATATGTGGACGAGTTTCTTCGGGAAAGGTGCGCAGCCAGTATTCAAAATGAGTTTTCTATGGAAATGAGTTTACGACATTACATTATCAGAAGATATACTATGACCTCCAGAGGAATAAACCATATTGATTTAAATGATGCCAGGAAAGTCAAAATCTGTTGTAACGATCGAAAGAGAATAGAGGAAATTAGTTAGCTCGATATTCGACCTTTACTCTCAGCTATGCACACCAAGACACTATGAAATGTATTATTTATTAGCCAAACATTTCCTATGTGTAAGGAGGAACTAATTCATTACACAGTGATACGTGAGTATTCAATTTATATGCAACCTAGCAGAAGTATATTGCATCACAAGTGTAAACGTCATGTTGCAGGAAAATGAAATTTATAACAAACTGACTACAAAAAGTTTCCATTTGTTTCTAAACTTCTGTTCGGACGTTTAAGATGCATTGAAAATAAGCCAAATAAACTCCTTAAATAATTTCTGGTGTACATTTGGCTTCCGTACAAATATTCTAGCTCTATTTTGATTTTGGATTTCATTAGAGTTAACACGACTGGATAGAGACAATGTGAGGGCTTTTTGCCAGAAAGTCAGAAAACGAAAGAATCTCAATTTAATTTACTTCAACTAAGAGTAGGTGGTGTACAAACATTCCTTTTTATCTTTTTTTTCTCTCTTAGGAAATATATGGTGGTATCGATTGAAAGCATATGCCTGTTATATAAACGACACGTACGAATTTCGATTTCGAAGACTTCTCAGTGAGACACAAAAAAAGTTTCTATATAACCAGTTCGAACACACAGATATGATTTTGTGAATATATATATACGTATGTATGCAATCAAACAACCAATACAAACAGGTAAATATATATACATATGCCTGGCCTTGATTCGTTTAATGAAAACGCCTCACGGCGGCATCCCGGCATGCCTGAACTCCACTGAGTGAAGGAAGTACACGATAGGATATATATATATATATATATATATATATATATATATATATA
>NC_068997.1:10860616-10870243 GCF_001194135.2 Octopus bimaculoides
AGGTTTTTAACTTTTAAATTTTCATATTCAAAAGAGACAGAGACTTCAAACTCGATATATCGATTTATTCATCACTCTATGTTAACATTTCTGTGCCAAACTTATCCAGGAATCTAGTTAATGATCCCCTAAGGTAAGTTCTTATGCTATATTGGTAACGGTTGCTACATCCTCTGGAAAGTTATTACATATATATATATATATATATACACCAACATATATGTATACATGTTTAGACCTACTCAACAACATCAATGTAGATGAATCACTCAACTGAAAGTGAACTGAAAGTTGCGTACGGTGCAAACACAACGACCCGACAACGATAGATACAATAACGTTAAAATATGGTCTTCGATATTATTCCTTTTTAGTCCCCCGCATGTGTTTTGGAACAAAACTTCTGAAAATTCCTTAGGCTGTCGTTTTAGAAGCTTCAAAATCTCATTTTCAAATTTAATTATTGTTACGACATACAGTCAATGTGTCCTGCTGTAAGCTGCAATAAACTTCCCGGATAATTTTATAAGTGATAAAATTTTCAAATCTATACTTATTATTATGGCCGGCTTCCAAATCTATATTCAAATTCATACAACGGAATATTATGGCAGGTTTGAAAATATAACATACCTTTAGTTATGCTCTATCTGTGTCTTTAATTTGTTCTTTGACATTGATTTTAGTAGGGGTTCCGTTTTTGTTCTAATTGACTTTTCTTTTTAAATCTATATAAATTTGCTATGATATCAATAAGTGTTTTTCAATAAAATTTCGTTTTGTATACGGTATTATAATGGGATGCAATAATTCTTAGTTTAAATGCATAGTCAACCAACGAGACAAAAATTGTATATGTGCGTCCGATTTAATTCCATTTACAATTTTCATGTTTAAACTGAAAATTACATATAACATTTGATTTCATACTAGTGAGTGTTTCCTTCTGGTATTATTACGATACAGCCCTACTATGAGTTTGCTGTTATGTGTGATACATTTTGACGTATATGCTATGAGTTTTGATGACGTATCAATCCATTGTATCACACAAGTACATCAGGATCATACAATATGCTGTTTGTGAAATTATAGTGAGTGTTACATATTTTGTAACATTGTAAATAACTTTATTTTCATTGTTTTATGCTTTCGACTATTATATTTGCAAACCCATTACCAAATGAACTCAGATACTCGCGAAAGATTTTAATGTTCAATGTTTCTTTTGTGAACGAAACTTTAAGCGCTTGTAAATACTGATATTGTGTCGTTATGGAGATTCGCTTCCGCTGAGGGCGTATTTGTGTTAATTAATGATATTTGTAAACTGAAATGCTATACATATTGACCGCATCTCTTTGGTAATATCTAGAAACATTAGCACGCCGGGCGAAATGCTTAGTGGTATTTCGTCTGTCTTTACGTTCTGTGTTCAAATTTCGCCGAGGTCCACTTTGCCTTTCATCCTTTCTGTGTCGATAAATTAAATACCAGATGCGTACTGGAGTCGATCTAATCGGCTATACCCTCCCCAAAATTTTCGCGCTTTGTTCCTTGAGTAGAAAAGATTATCTTGGAATATTTTGTCGATCTATATTTTAAAGTCCAGATTCTATCAGGTATATAATCATTCCCAGACACATGACATTGCAGCAGATTAATTTGAAAGTGAGGTTCGGAAAATATTGATAATTCGACCTTATGGATTTAGCAGCATTATTGCTTAATTCCATTTGAATTAATTTTTGGAAGGTATTTGAGAAAGTTTGGATATAGTCGCAGATGTCATCTAGTGTTTTATTCTTACTTTAGGTGGAAAATAATTACTTGTGTTTTTAATCAGTGATTCATCTTCTTTTTTTGTAGTCAGTTAGTGCTTTTCTGAGTCGTAGTTTGCTGCAGATTACATACCCATCGATGTACATATTTCAGCTCACTTCCTTAGCTTTCGAGTTTTTGTGTATATTCAGTTATTCCCCCCACCTCTGAAAGATGAAAGATTACCTCCTCTGCCTCCAATAATAATGATCACCAGTTACCTTCCCTTAGATTTTTCTACTTCTTGAATCATTCCTTCACAAACTTCTCCACACGCAACATGGACTAAAATCTTCTTAAGAAAATAATATGAAATCACAATAAATTCAGTGTCATGATTAGTGAAGGCGAAACTGTTCGCCAAACAATATAAAATATATTAAAACTGTGCAAAGTGTGTGCATTTTCTTTCTTTTATTATATACATATATCTTTTGCATTACAACTCACCACGTGAGAATAATCGAAATTCCAGACAGACAGACAGACACACACACACACACACACACACACACACACACACACACACACACACACACACACACACACACACACACACACACACACACACACACACACACATATATATGAATTTATATATATGTATTTGTTTGTGCATGCATGTATATATGTATGTATATATAATTTAGAGCGGTATGTAATTCACATTGTGCTTTTCAAAAATATTAGATTCACCTTTATATATTCTTTTCATTTATTATTATAGCACATGTTGTCGAACACAGCCCATTTAATTCTCGTATTAACTGTTGTTTGCGCAAAGATAGAATACCAAAAATGTTTACTAATTGCGTACTGTGAATAGTACTACACAAACCTTCTTTATTTTTTATGTAAATATTAAAACATAAAAGACTCCTAATTGTTTTAATTAGTTTGGTTTTTAATGTAAGAATTTAAACTATTATTCTATTCAATCTAACCCAAATTTATTTTTTTGTCTTCATTCTTAATGTAAATATGTAAACACTAAACAAGCCTAATTGTTTTAATTAATTTGGTTTGTAAGATAAAAATCTATACTATTTTGATAGTCATTCTAGCCCAACGCTTTTTTCTTTATTCTTAATATAAATATGTAAACACTAAATATCTTTCTAATTGTTTTAACTAATTTGGTTTCTAATATAATTGTCTGAAACTTTATTGTATACCATCTCTTTAAATATTAGATTCTTTGTTTTCCTTTTCTTTTATTACAACGGCAATATTTTTTAAAATCATATTATAGTTCGAAGCCAGAGGGGTATTTGGTAAATATTTTAAAATGTCATAAGAATAATAATATTAAGTCCAAATATAAGTGAAATAAACAACTTTTTTTTAAATCTTAGGAGCACTCTGATAGAAACAGAAAATTTGTTCTCTTTGATCAAATTGTTTACGCCATTTTTTAAAATTCATAGAATTAAAAAGAAAATTTTTATAGCATCAATACAATTCATTACGTTTTGCAAATATCAAAGATATTTAGGCAATTATCAATCGTTTTTCTATCCAATTTCATTTCATGTACTGCATTATAATAAGCAGCAATGGCTCCTTATTTTAAGTGCATAGTCATTCGACAAAGAAGAATCGTATATGTGTGTCCGGTGTAATGCAGTTTACAGCTTTCATGTTTAAATTGAAAATTGCATATTACATTTAATGACTTCTGCGTTTCCTTAGTTTGTGTTTTCATGGTAGTAAGGTGATTATTTCTTTCTGTGTTAGTATGAAACGTTCTAACTACGAGTTTGTATTTCGGTATGATACAGTTCAGGGTTTTCTTGATGAGATGTTTAATAATTTATACTATTCTATCTTGTGACCAGATATATGCTATATGATATAATGAACTAACATAACGGCGGATATAGTAATAAGCTTTGATAATGTGTTGATATAGTTTCCTGGTTCTTCAAGTGTTCATAACAAAGTGATACATATTCATCTCTACGTTATTCCCATAGGTTATTAGGCTATCTATTTGAGGGATAGATATCAGATGCTGAACGACTATCTCGAACGCTGAATGCACATTTGATTCAGTTAATGGTTAATGTAACGTTACATTTCTCGAAAGTTAGCTGTCATAATTAAACCGGAAATTAAATTCTTATATTGCAGAAATTTTAAGATTATGAAAGTAGTATTCATAATTTTTCTACTGTATGTTCACCATTGCTTGCTTTTCTGTGTGGCCCTGTAGTGTTTAATTTGTGAGCAAGACTTGTTTCACAATATTGAGGTGCTGATAACGTGAAAGAATTCTCAAGAACGAGATAGGATTTTGAGAGCACGATAATTATACGGATGAGATCATTTGACAAATTAAGTTTGTTTCTGGATCTTCATGCTATTTTGAATCTGGGGCATTGAAAAGTAGCACACACATAACACTTTATTTTATGGCGTATTCGATCGACTTTTCGATTTTTTTCAGCTTCTCCAATACTAAGCATTGGAGGCTAAAGTAAGCATAGTTCCATGTTTTGAGTACACATCTGTACTCTGACAGGTAATTAATTTAATTCACTGAATCTAATGAAACTAAAACACAAAATTGACACAAATGTTATCGCTTGCTTAGAAAGAAGCTATCCTGCGAAAATGTATAAGGTATTCAATGCCAGACGGAAAGTTGAAGGAAAGAGACGTCAAACCAGAGATATTGTCCGAATGCTTGCAACAAAATAGACTCCACTGGAAATACTAAAGTACCAGCTGGTACTGTTAAACTATACGACATAATATTTTTGCAAATTACAAGCTACAGCAAATCTTGAACTTAAAATGAAAAGGGCCGAAAGAAATATTGCAAAGCATCCCGCCAATGCACCGGCGATTCTCCCAGTATACCTTATTTTAATTAACCTCTTTACCAATTCCGGAAGGATGAATTGGAAAATTGATTTCAACGATGTCCAGACGCAGAACAAGCGAAGCCATTGGAGTCATTCTTTGAACCCATATGTAACTACTAAAATATATTCTGCTCAGAATTACACCGATGCTCTCACCAAATTCTCGGATATGAAATACACATAGAAAGAAGATAAGAACATGTCAGATCTCCTCACTCAGTCATGATATTATTCTAGATTGCAGCAGTTTGCCCTTCAATATTTTAGTGAGTGTAGAATACTATACCTAGTGTAATTTTATTTGTTGGGTGTTAATGAAAGGGACAGTGCTTGTGTCACTTGCATGTCCTCCTGAAAAGATGAGGCTGATGTAAATAATATTTGGAAACATTTCCGACTCATTATGTACACTAAAACAAAAAAAAAAAACAAAAAACAAAAAAAAACAAATAAGGGATTCCAGTGGACCGTTATACTAGGGAGGAAGGACTGGACATTTTGTTAAGTGCGGGATTTGGAGGTTTAGCATGAACAATGATGTCGGGAGAAGAGACTGATGTGCCGAGAATACCTCAGTGAGGGTAACATCTTTCCAACCAGTCCCTAGTACAAAACATTATTAGGGAAGAAAAAAAAGAGAGGAAGATATGCATATTTGGGCGAGATGCTGGTTTGACACCATGAGTACATTATGCCAGTCAGTTGGTTGACTCTTTTCTTCATACAGTCTAATGTGTCTGGTGTGCGCAACAGTAATATATAGTAACAGCAGCAGTAACATCCCAGATATGAAAGCCATTCTCTATGGGAGACCTCATTTGAGCTTTGTCGAATATCAGTAATTACCGGAGACTTAACCATCTTCTGGCCGTGACGAGATGAGGCGTTCGCTGAGACTGGTATTTGGTATGTTGAAGGTTATGCTATAAACTAGCGATATAGACAGCGAAAGGTTTTTCATAGATCCTAAAACTAATTAAATGAATAGAGATAAATGGTGGTTCAATATCTACGTAAATCAGACAAAGGAATTATAGCCTTGTTACTACATTGTCATCTTTGTAAGCAATATTGAACCATCTTATTGTTGCACTTCAGCCACATAGAATTATATAAGTTTGAATAAGTTTGTAATCAAATACGTTTGTAATGGAATTTACTATTTGATTGTCAAGAGAGAATGTTATAAAATTATTCTATCATGAAATTGTTGCTTATCAGTGCAATGTATTCCAGGGCCTATACGACAATTATACACTTGACTTGATAATTATTATCATGGCTTATATATCTGATGATTATATACCAGACGCTACTGGAATTTTTTCATATCTATACTTCTGAATGTCATTGTGGTCAAGTTATCAAGTAACATGTCCTTATATTTCATAGCTTATCTAACCCCAGGTTAGTTATCTTGCACTTGTATGGGTTTTGGCATGCACGTGTGGTTAAGACCGTGCTGGCAATTAAGGCAGCTGGATATCGGTCCCATTCTACGTCAAACACAATATAATTCCCAAATTTTAATGTAAAACACTTAAAATTAAATTAGTGAATAACATTATAGAGCTGCAAACAAGACATACATATTCCACAGAATCAAACTTTACTCGTCTACACGAAGTACGCTTTATAAATGGCCATGAAGTAATTGAAAATTGAGCGTTACTTTTACAGAAGGAAATTTTAGACACACCTTACAAAGAACAGTATATTTATTTCATCAGTAATTATGCTTCGAAAACAAGTTCGTGTTTTCTATTCATCATCGTCAACATCCTTCTCCTTATCACCATCCTCATCTGCATCAGCGTCATATATATGTATATATGTGTATATATAAATACACAGATATACTATATCTCTAGGAGTGATTGAGTTTGTGTGTATTTGTGCATATACATATATATATATATATATATATATATATGGCATGCTGGCATTGAAATGACACTGTCACACGCACACACACACACACACACACACACACTCACATGCACAGACACACGTACACACATGAACAGACACAGGGATATACTTAAGTTCAGGAACGTATATAATTGAATATTTTAATTTGGATTCTTTAAGTATCATTTATATTTCCGTTCTGCTGATAATCCTGGAGTATTTGGCTCTTGGAATTTCGAGGAAATGTGTATGACTGTGCGTCTATGAATATCCGGCTCTGAAATTTGCAGATTTAATATTAATGATTCGCCCCCACACCAATTTAATCCTTCTCCTTATCACCATCCTCATCTGCATCAGCGTCACAGCCTGCACGGATTATGTATCCCTTCTCTGCACGCACTTCATCACACATACTAGAAGCTGATTTTTGTATTATGCATATATTTATGCAATGTATACTCCTATTTTCGCGACATGTGAAACCTAATAAGATATAATGTTATTTAAGTGTTAGGCCTGAGAGTGATTTGGATATTATTTCTAGGAAGTAAAAGTACCATCTGCAGCCGCTATTCATCTGGGTTTGTACTTAAATTTCAAAATATACTGTGGAAGTTATGCATAACAAGCTACCCGGTTTAACACTGCACTTCATTCTCCTATGTATTCTATCAGCATTTGAAGCATACACCCGTTTCTCTCTACATCCACATTATTTATGTGAATCTTCGGTCTAGAGTTTACCTGTATCGATCTCACCCTTATGAGAAGCTGCAGTTGCCACTGACTGAATTTTTCAAAATAGCAATTCACATAACACAAAGCGAAAGATAAGTAATATTATGCCGTGCTGTCAACAGCTGCAACATTTTAATTTCTTTATATGTTCATGTCTCATGGGAATGTTAACTTATATTGTAAAGCTGTAGTTTATTGCATATTTCAAAACATACGGATTAATTTATTCCGCAAAACTTAGCAGAAACTACTGCGCTATGTAAGGAAAATTCCCAGATATTGTCATATTTACAGATATAAGAAAGCTGGAGGTGGGTGAGGAAAGTTGCTACGTAAACTAATTCTAATGCTGCTGTCAATTCTAGGGTACATATAGTCTTCTTTCACTGTATTTTTTAGTTTCTTAACGGCTTAGACCAGCGTCTTTCTAATTATGGGTCGTGAGGTATATTAAAATAAATTGCGACAAAGAAAAAAAGGAAAGAAAAATGCAAGTGGCTGTAAAGTGCAGAATATAAACAACTCTAAATGTTGCGCAGCGCTCATAAATCATCGCCAGTTTTAACGATTTCTTTCATGACTAGGCAGGTTTTTCCAATCAAAACATAAAGTACATGTTATGAATTTATTATACATATACAAAAAGGTTTTGTCCAAGTCTGACGCTCTCGTCCTCTCCCTCTCTTTTCACCTTGAATCCTTAATTACCAAATAAGTTTGTTTAAATTTTAATAACTAGCTATTATCAACAACTCTAGCAATCGACAAATACACACACTCTTTCGTCTTGAATCGATAATCATTCAGTGGTCGCCAAATAAATAAAATGAGTCACCACAAAAATGTTTGAAAAACGCTGGCTCAGACGAATACAGCACGCTCGACAATTGTAAGGGAATCTGAGACATTAGGAAGTCATTTTCATATCTTAGACATTGACTGATGCTTGCATCAGTGTCTTGTTTCATTTTGTGTGGCTTCTCTGCAGCCATGACTGTCAGATCATTGGAGTACGGTCCCATAATTATGATTAATGCTCCTCTTTGACACTTACAAATCAACAGCCACAGGAAAGACATGTGTAGAGATATATTGCAGAAAGTGATGACGTTCTATGAAGGAAGCGTTTCAGTCGAGCTGGCATGAAACAAGCAGGATGTAAAGTGCAGAGACTACTCAAATAAAGGCAAGAATAGCTGAGATGGGAAACAGACGATGTCTGGATCAATGATTTCTATGCTTTTGGATGCACTTGTTTATTACAGTGTTGAAGCATGTATTTCGCCAGTGAAATTGAATCTATGTAGTTTTATACAACTGAAAAGAAGAACTAACATCCTGACGAGTTTCCATTAAGAGTCAATTTTACAAATATTTCACAAGGTTGTGGTATACTCGAGACAATGGTAGAATGTAATTTTCTAATTTAACACGCGGTGGTATGGAACCCAAAACCACGCAAGTTCGAAACGAACCTCTTATGCATTAACTATGGCTGTCTCTATTAATGTGTGTGCGTTACTTACGATATGTTAGTTATCCCCATTATGTTAGAGATAATGCCTTTATTCAGAGGCCGTATAATTCCGACTATAGTGGAATACTTATTTGCAAGTATTTCTTAGTGACCTTGGTTCCCGGAACGATAATAAAACAATGATTACTAAACAGTAATAGGAATAAGAAAAAAAGAAAGAAACAATTATTGAAGTTCATTTATTGTGATATTATGAACGATAGCAGCAGAAGTATGAAACCATATCAATTAACTAACATAGACTCTAGACTTTTGATGTATAATACCCTATTGTCACATCATTGTATCATCAACTTAATTACCTTCAACAATATATTGATTTATTTCTAAAAGTACGAGACCGGTTTGGCAAGGAAAACTATTGTTATGATTGAATTGATCTTAGCGTCTTACAGAACAGTATTTTGTGATCACAGGGTAGAATTAAAGGAGGAAAGTAGACGACCCTGCGATTCAAGGAAATACAAGGAAAATCGAGGATATTGAACGGAGTATGCCATGTTTCCAGCAATCTATCTTTTTGTTGTTCATATGTTTTGTTGCTTTGCCCTTGCCCACGTCTGATACGGTAGTCTATGTCTTGCAGCTCTAATCATGTCTTAAATTACATTGTTCAGTCTGTCAATCGTTTCACGAAGTACTGGCCTGCAACTGACTTAATTTTGATAGATCACGTAGAAGATATGTTGTTGGTTCCATAACGTTTCTATTTACACTTGATATATATATATATATGTATATATATAT
>NC_068997.1:10872955-10875222 GCF_001194135.2 Octopus bimaculoides
ATATATATAGTGCTGAAATATTCCTGACCTTGCGTAAGAAAAAAAATACACTAGGATCAGCTAATTGTCAGTTTATTCAACATATCCCTCTTTAAGCTTCACACACTTATTGCAGCGGACCTTCTGTTTTTCGAAGCCCTGCAAAAGAATCCAGAAATTTGGGCCTTCAGCCAGGTCTTTCGCAATACTCTTAAAGCCCGGAACTTTTCAGCACCTCCTCGCATATATATATATATATCCGCTCACATTACATATTTGTAATTCATAGATACATAGACAAACACGTATACTTATGCATACATGCGTCCCTTCAGAGCTAGAAAGGGAAATACAACTCAACTAATCAACTATAAAGCATAAATAGATATAAATCACATTATCTTCTTTCGAAAATAAATATTGTGATGTATAGACAAAAGAATTAATATTACTCGCTTCTTTGGAGTATCAAATATAAAACTGAATTTGGTGCGGCGATAATAATTCAATTAGCGAAGGCTATCTTACCTTTTGTTTCAGTCATTTATTTTTCCTCATGACTACATTGATTCTAAGCCTTTTCATCTCTATTCCCCTCGCAATATTTGCATTGTTTTGTAAGGGGACCTACTGGCCGAATCATTACCGTGCTGGACAGAATGCTTAGCGGCATTTCGTTCGTCTTCGCCATCTGAGCTCATATTTTGCCGAGGTCGGATTTGTCTTTCATCAATTTAGGCGTCGATAAAATAAGTACCCATTGCGTACTGGAGGCGATATAATCGGAATTTCTGGTTTTGTGCCAAAATTTGTGTTATTAATCTACCAGATTTCTTTCCGGTTTCTCACTCAGTTGCTCACCGTTGCCTCATCATTCCTCTGAACTTATCATGTTCTTTTTTTTCTAAATTAAAGAATGCGTTATGGTAATGTGAAACTCGTAAATGTTGTGTCAACAAGTGTATACATTATTTACATTATTTACATTTGACGGATATTTGTCCTCATCTTGTTTGTTGTTAACACAATGTTTCAGCTGATATACCCTCCAGCCTTCGTCAGGTGTCTTGGGGAAATTTCGAACCTGGGTTCTCATTCCTAACGATGTTATTATTATTATATTATTATTATTATTATTATTACCCCAAGACACCTGACGAAGGCTGGAGGGTATATCAGCCGAAACGTTGTGTTAACAACAAACAAGATGAGGACAAATATCCGTCAAATGTAAATAATGTAAATAATGTAAATAATTCCTCATCTCTTAAATATAGAACTGAACAAGTGTATAGTTTGTACACTAAATCATCGTATTAGAAGTAGTGGCCAAATTACACACAGCCGTTTTTAAAACGAATGTATTGAATATTATTGTCTTAGATATATTTCTGTCTAAGATTATGTCGAAATACGGGTTGCACTCAGAATCATGCGTTTACTCCATCATGTGTGATTTGAGGTGAAGGAGCATCAGCATCTGCCGCCACCATAGCTACTAGTTGTCGCATAGGTAAACATAACAGACAAATATTCAGGAGGAGAAAACGGAGGAAAAAGTAATTTTGGTATTTCTTCCAATTCATTGCGCTGCGGTAACGAAATCAAAGTATTTCGAACGAAAGTTGAAACAGAATATCTCTCTCTCACTCTCTCTCTCTCATCTCTTCTCTCTCACTCTCTCTCTCTCATCTCTTCTCTCTCATCTCTTCTCTCTCTCTCCTCTCTCCTTTCTCTCTCTCTCACTTTCTCTTTGTTATATGAAATTACTGTATATCCACTATACTAATAAAAGACAAAAATTCATACATTTCGATACAAAACCAGAGCGCGAAGAGTAGGCATTGATAAACTGTGAGGTACTGGACTCGTTGCATCACTCATTTTGCTAGTTTATATATTCTTTTTTTATTTATATGTTTGAATCATCAGATTGCGTCTATACTGGTGCAATGCCTTGAAGAATTTTAGTCAAATGTTAAAACAATGCAAAAGCGCATTGTGACCATCGATGTGTAACAACATTCGATAGTCTGGTCAGTCACATGATCACGTGATATATATATATATATTGTGTGTTCAAAAGGTCTCTCTGCAGTGAATGTTTTTCATCCTGCGCATCACCATAGAGTTACTTCAAGAGTTTTTCGGTGAACGGATTATTTCGAAGGGACTTTGGCGACGAAGATCTTCCCATTTAACACCGCCAGACATTTTTTTCTTGGGGAGCAAGTAAATGGTCAGCGTACAAAAATCGCCGAGAGACGTTTTGAACAGCCTATATATAT
>NC_068997.1:10875431-10877931 GCF_001194135.2 Octopus bimaculoides
TATATATATATATATATATATATATATATGCATGCGTGCGCACATTATATATTTATCTACGCGCATGAGTTTGTGTATATGTATGTATTCTGTTCAGAAAAATCCCATCAAAATTGATTTCAGGAATATATTTGTTAGGAGTATGATTCGAGATGATAAACTTTTGGAAAGGAACCAATGAATCTTAACTATAACCTATAATATGCACACTGATGAAGAAAGTTTAAACGTGTTTTATCACGTTGTTGTCATTAAATCTAAGTCTAATCTATCATAAATATAATGTAACAGTAAAAGTATCACAAATGTCGGTATATTGACTGCGTTTTATCTGCGGTTTTATCTGAAGTGTTATATCTCGTGCCAAGAGTTGAAGAACTCGCATATTTTATAACTTAATGAAAAAAATATACGTCATTATGTTGTGGATTGAACAATGATTTATATAAACTCATATTTCCCCAAATGTTTTCTTTTTTCTTCTTGTTATCGATCCCTACTAATAAGAGACTAATTAACGTAGTGTGTAGATCAATATATATAGATATTCAGCTGAACTTATACTACTGTTATTATTGTATTTGTGGTTAGAAGCATCTTTCACAAAACTTTTAGGATATTGCTCTAGAGAAACTTTAGTATAACATATTTATTTTTGCTCCATACTAATAAATAGGGACTTTTTAGTGAAAATAAACATTTTCTAGACAGAGTCAGGCGACTTTTTAGATGTAACAAACTTCCAAAAAGTGTGTCGAAACTACATAACCGACTTAGGTTAGTTATAACGTTAATTCTTCTAAATTATCCGAAACATATGAGTCATTTGTGTTATTGTGAAAATCGAGATGGCTTGCACTGTCTCCAACTTAACCAAAGTTTTAGAGTAAAATACTCTATAATTCCACCATTGCAAATGAAATTGGTAAACGAATATATCTTTAAACGATTACTCCATATCAAATAAATCATATATCACAACCATAAACATTAAAATACGTACTGGATAATATAGCCCTAGATATACTGACCGAGGAAATAACTAAAAATGGAAAAAGAAAACAAGATAAACAAATAAAAATCAATTCGAAATAGATATAATGACTTTATGGAGGTAGGAGTGAATTTTCGGACAGCTCTCCTTCGACAAAACTAAAGAAGGAGAGGAGAAAGATATACTATGTCTGGACCACCCTCCTAGAAAAAGGGTGGGTTGTTTTTCCCTAAAACAATGAAAGTCTTTTCTGAACTTGATCTCGATCCCAGCGAATATAGAATACATACGTATGTAATTCGGGCTTATTCAGGTTATAAGAAATACTTAATTATTTAAGTAATTAATTTGAAAAGCAGGAAGTACTTGGTAAAAAGACGTTCTGTTTGCCTGAATTTGTGAAACTTTTTCCCATTTCTAATCTTTCACTCTTGGGACTTAAGGCAGAGTGACTGAAGCGTTAATTAATTATGTAAAGAACCGTCGGTTCTCAGTTCATATTTAGCAAATGCCGAGGTTTTTCATTCAATGAGCTGCAATTAAATTACTTGTAGCCTACTCACAGAAAATCAGTCAATATCTTCCTACCTTCTACAAACAATTGCCAATTGTATTTGGCTATATCAGGAAATATTCACCACAAATCTTTCTCGGCGAAATGAGACTTCTCCAAAGTTTTAATCTTTCGTAAAAGTTATTTTATTACAGTGGCACCACGACTATTCTTTAGAAATTCTCGAATATCTGAACTTGCTTTGAAAGTGAATACTTTTCAGACTATTCAATATGGTAACAATCATTCCTATACAGGTATCTTGGCGAACCGAGGTAACGTCATAAATTATATCACGGGCGGAATATTTTCAATTACTCAACGAATGCTCTTGCGAAAAATAGTAAAATGGTTTAATTCCCTACCTGCTACATCACCAAAAATATAAAGAATTCGCGACGAGAAAAACTATTTCTTTTTCCCGTAGATAGTTCTATGAGAACATAGAGTCTGTATTATACTTACAACCGAAGTCATTTCATTTCATTGGCAACGAAAGATCAGAAGCGCCATTGTTACCAATCACTCGAGCTTCAACAATGCACAAATACAGAGTTCTTATTTGGCCCATAAAAAAAGAAACTAATATATTCTAGAGTTATATACAAATATAATTATTCGTGTAGTTTTTATCTGCGCCATAATTCAATATATGAAATCTCTTGACTGAGTTACGAAAATGGCATTGAAAAAATTGTTCTACATTCCTTCTCACATACTCTCTCTCCCCCTTTCTCTCACTTTTGCATATACATCCGCGCACATACACATGTACATACACACACACGCGCGCATAAACATATATTCACATGCATAGTGGTGTGTGTGTGTGTGTGTATGTAGTGCATGCGCATATATATTTCAATACACATTTATATATATATATACATACATATATACATGCATATATATATATATATATATATATATATATATATATATATATATATATA
>NC_068997.1:10879928-10882730 GCF_001194135.2 Octopus bimaculoides
TATATATATATATATATATATATATATATATATATATATATATATATATGTATACAAACACATACATACGTACGCACATACACATACATACTTTCATACTGAAGTCATGCCTATGTTTGTGTATTTATATATGCCTATTTATGAATTTTTACATACGGCAGAAAAACATTCAGTGTATACGTATACGTAGCAAAGTTTCACACTCAAATATTCGAAATGGAGTTCCTATGTTTTAGTATTCAGCGCATTGCTTTCCCATCAACCATGACGACTTGAATTACAAAACAAATATCATGTTTCGAGGTCTCTTCACGCTATAGATACATAGCTGCTAGTCAGTTGACTTAAGGTAATTAAATAGGCAATAAGACTCTCGCAGAGAGCGAATAACACACCAGAGGAGTGAAGTAGCAACTGGTATGTTTATGTGGATACGAATGGAGGAGAATGTAAGTAATGTGGTGAGAGATGTGGGTAAGGTGGAAGAGGAATTTCAGTGCGCTGGAATGGAGTGCGAGTGAGAGATGCTAGAGTTTGCTGTGTGATACAGGCTATTTGAAACGAAATGATCAGAAGGATATTCTCTGCACTCCGTCAAGTGAATTAAGATAGTAGTAAGAAGATAGTCCAAGCAAGGTGGAAAAAGGCATACAAAACAGTAAAAAAGCAATTTTGACAAGAAGGAAGGAAAATTAAGATAGGTAAGGTTTAAATTAGTGGAAAATAATGCAGTGAAAATCTACATAAACTCCAAGTAATGTTTGTTGAAGAATATAATTTACATACAGTAAACACGCTTAGTAAGTTCTGTAAACGCACTGACCACAAACAGCAACACTCCAGAGAGTGGGATTTGAGGGGGAAGGCAAGGAAGGGGAGGTAGGAATGGTCAACATTCAAGAGAGGGGGATTTGAGGGAAGAAGGTGAGGAAGGGGAGGAAGGAATGTTCAACATTCCAGAGAGGGGTATTTGAGGAGGGAATGGGAGGAAGGGGAGAAGGGAATGTTCAACATTCCAGAGAGGGAGATTTGAGGGGAAGTGGGAGGAAGGGGAGGAAGGAATGTTCAACATTCCAGAGAGGGGGATTTGAGGGGTGAGTGTAGGAAGGGGAGGTGGGAATCTTCAACAGTCCAGTGAGGGGTATTTGAGGGGAAGGGGAGGAAGGAGAGGAAGGAATGTTCAACATTCCAAAGAGGGGGGGTTGAAAGAGGAAGTGGAGTAAGGGGAGGAGGAAATGTTCAACATTCCACAGAGGGGTGTTTGAGGGGGGAAGGGAGGAAGGGGAAATGGGAATGTTCACCATTCCAAAGAGCTACTTACCACACAGCCACTCCTACGTCTAATACACATTAATGCTTACACGAAAATATGTCTGTGTAGAAACACATGCATACACACACACAACTTCACATAACACACGCTCACAAGTATCTCTCTTTTACAAACAAACGAGGAATACACTGCGATGGCTTTGGTTCTTTTAAAATTAGGACAGGATCTAAGGCGGTGAGGTGACAGAATCGTTATCACGCTGGGCTTTGCGGCATTTCGTCCGTCTTTACGTTCTGAATTCAAATTCGGCCGTGCACGACTTTGCCTTTGATTTCTTTCGGGGCTCGATAAATTATGTACTAATTTAGTACTGGGGTCAATGTAATTGATTAGCACCTCCATAAACTTGCTGGCCTTGTGCCATTATTTGAACCGAAGATTAGTATGGAATTTTCTGTCGATTTACATCGTATCTTGATAGAAGAAGAGCATTTTCACAACTTCCAGTAAAAGATTGGAATGGTCATCACTTCAGACCCTTGACTAAGGTACGTTTGGTTGGGAGTGTGCTGGGTCTGACAAAAATCAGCAACACTTCCAAGTACTACGGGTATGTGGAGGAAATTCAACCATGTTTCGTGGTCTGCTATCACAACAGCTCCTTTATAGGATCCAGTTAGCTGAAGACATCATCAGGAGGAACCACGTCCGGTTTCGGCCCCTACTCCTCTACCGTTTTGACGTGGCGAGGCCCCTCCTTTCGGAGGTGTCTTCAGCTCTGGTGTTGGGTGCATGTCTTCTTTCTTCTATTCCCTGGCCTCTTCGATGCAGCATCAACAAGTGTCAGCGTCCGACTGATCGTCGTGTCAAGTTCCCGACACGTCGTGTCAAGTTCTCTATTTTTAAGGCTTTTAAGGTAATATTCAAGATATGGGTCTAGAATTACTGGTCACTCGATGACAGCGATTACGAATTGAATGTCGAATCATACTGTTGAGACTAGGAATCAATTTTACAATAGCAAATGTAATTTAGGAAATGGACAGAAATTCTGGATCCTTCGCCTCATTGGCAGCGCTTTTGCTCGTTTGAGCTAATAGTGCACGAAGAGAAGGAATGGAGTCTTCTACCGAGGTTAGTATCCGGAATTTGAGAAACTAGTAATAGCCCGTATCGACCAGAAATATTCAGCAGTGTGAATTATAGATTATTTCAATAATTTCAATTGCTGACATAAATATGAAAATATAATAGGAAATTGTATACTGATGGTGATTAGAGAAATGTTTGTACTGGAACCATAGTTATCATAGTTATCATCGTCATCATCATCATCATCATCAGCAGCAGTAGTTGCAGCGTCGTCGTCGTCATCATCATCATCATCATCATCATCATAATGAGTAGCAGCAACATCGTTGTGGTCACCGTCCTCCTCCTCCTCCTCATCGTGATATGTATTGATTACCGCATTCGTTACTACTACTACTACTACTACTACTACTACTGCCTCCGCCACCGCCACCACC
>NC_068997.1:10883855-10887562 GCF_001194135.2 Octopus bimaculoides
CCTCCTCCTCATCATCAACGACATCACTTCCTTGCTTATTAATTGGCCGTGCTGGTGGAAATGTTGCTTTCTTGCTGCTAAAGTGGATGGCAATGAAACTGACGATGATATTAATAATGATGATACTGATGATGCTGTTCATTAACAGTATATATTTGTCTTTTCTTGTAAAGAAAAGAAAAGAATAACAATTTCAATTTTTCTGGATGTGAATTATATATATATTTTCTTATTTTTGACAAAATCTCTTTGCAGCTATTTATTTCATTTCCGAACTGATTTTCTTATCTTGCTTTCCTATGATTAACAGGAATGTTAGCTGGATGTACTTAGTATTTATCATCTGGCTTGAAAATATAAACAGTTATCTTGTGTGTTTTTATTCGTTTCAGTTTTTAAATATATTTGTAAAATTTTGTTTTTCCTCTTGAAAAAACACTGACGTATTTTTTTCTAAATATTTTGTTTCTCTTCCATTGTGTACAATTTAAAAAGAACAATGTATTCACAACATTGGCAATGCTTATTAGATTATAAATTGCCGAGAGGGCAACTTGAAAGCTGTTTATTTTCTTTCCGTTTAGAATCTATTAGAAGGTGGAAGTTTTAAAACAATCTCACAACTCGACGATATTTTTAGGTTCGTTTTCTTTTCTTTAGTCAGTGTCACACTTCTTTTTCTTGTTTCGCTGTAATTTCATAAGCGTAGCAGGGCCAGGAAAGACTATTGATCCTCTGTTGATCTTACAAATTGTAAAAGCAAGCCAGATAGTGGCGTGAGTAGACTGCTAATACTCCCACTATCACACTCTACTATCTTTATACAGAGCAATAGAAATCTGGCGTGAGAGAAATCCATCTCTTCGCTAGAGAGATCTTTAATCTTGAAATATCAGCCGTTTCTTTTCACTTATCTTAACTCATGCACTTTCAAAAGGTATGATGACTGATTAGATCATAGATATCAAATGTCTAGATAAAAATACTATAATTACGTAGGGGACACCTTTATCTCAATCAGTTCTCAGATTATCTTAATAGCTACAATAACTGGTTATGAATATTTCGCGCTACATCTGCTGAACAGTCAAATACAACTTTATCAGATGTAGACTTGAACTCAGCACGACAAGTAAATGTAATACTACTTACATTTGAAGTGCACACCAATGCTTTATTTCTAATATTTACATACGTTTGTGTGGTATCTGTACAAAGCTAGGATGCAATGACCTCACAAGTTATAAATTTTGACAAATGAATTTCTGCAAAGATTTGTCTAACGTTTTTTGATTTTGTTGAAATAATTGTGAGAAATGTGCACAACTGGGAAATAAAACTGGTCAATAAACACTGATTCATGGAAAATTATCTGTCTTTCACAGCTTACTTGGCTAATTCCTTCGCGGTAAGTGTAAAATAGTTGTGTCTGAGAGATACAACGGACATTTCAAACAGAGGACGTGGGGATACAGAACAAAAAACAACTTTAAAGATCTTTTCCTTGCTTCATTTGCAGAAGCTACACGTAGCTTTGATACGACGGATCAAAAACATCGTTTCCTACCAGCTCTCACGCTCACAAATAGATATCCTCTGAGAAGATAAACACTAAACAGATTGGGATGCTAAGAAATAAATATGTTTTTTTGTATCAGTATAAGTTTTTTCTAAATTATTTCGTCTATATTGAATGCATTTTGAAATGACTCAAATAGGAGCCATAACCAAACACTTAGGGTTTCTTAGAATGGTGAGAGGATGGAAGAAAGTTATCGTTACACTCGATACCTGAAACTATATCATAAGAGCAGTGTTCCTATGTGCGTCTGCCATATATTTTACCCAAGATGATCGTTAACACTTAGTTCAGAGGCTAGATAATGCTTATAGCACCGTTACCTGACGACCTACTTTGTCATGTGGTGATGTTTGAGCGGGCGACACATTAAGCTTATCATTCATCGAGGCCTATGTTGGAATTTAAACTGAAAGGCAAAGAGAGGGAACATATACCATAAAGCATTTCGCCCATCGTTCTTTCAGTTTTACTAATCTATCGTTCTGATTTGATCCGTTTGTTTCTTTTAATCGTGACAAGATGAAAGAAAGAAATTGGCCTTGACAAGATTTGAACTTAAAGCACAGAATGTTATAAGGAACATGGCATGGAATTCAGTCCGTCGGTCTAACGCTCCGCACAATAGAAACAGAAAACGTCTATAAAAACAGAAAAACAAGACGGAGTTTCATTACGTTAGTTGAACTCATATAAATCCTTGGAATGAGCACCAGTGATTCCCCAGGTCTCGCTTTAACCGCCTGGCACCCATTTACTGTTCTCACGAAAACTTCCTAGAAGTCTGCTTTTGTTATGTCGATGCAGAAGAATCAATAACATAGTATATTCTGACTCCAGTTTTCACACATAAACAATGTTCTTATTTGCAGGTCGAAAAGAGTTTAACCACACAACTAGAATGGCTCATCATTCTGATGAATAGAGAATATTGTTTAAGAAATCCATTTATGAAAATGTCATCTAAGTGTAAATATTCTAGAATGCAAATATAGCGATTGCAGAAAATGAGACATAATATTTAGACAATATAGATGTCAAAGTTTGGCACAAAACCAGTAAATTCGGGAGTGAGTGTAAGTTGATTACATCGACTCGAGAGTTCAACTGGTATTTATTTTATCGACTCCTCCAGAAATATAAAAGACAATGTCTACCTCGGCGGAATCTGAAAGTAGAATGTAAAGACGGATGAAATGCCACGAAGCATTTTGTCCGGCATGCTAAGGATACTGCCAGCTCTCCGCCCTATTTAGTCAAATAATATTAAAATATTATTTACAAAGCATTTTCTGCAGAACACAATTCAAATTTTTACAGTTTAGTAAACCAAATACACATTGTATAATATTCATTTTTCTGACAACAGAATTAAGAATGAAGGCAATGTTTTGGATTCTTTCAAAGGCACTTTGAATTTAACTCGAATATATATTACATTAAATGTAACATTTTAAATGAACAAGCAACTGAAGTTTAAATTTGATATTTTGCAGTCTGTAATGCCACAGATCTAAAATAATAAATTTGATTCTATTTACATTAATGCGTTCTCCTATCAATAGATGATTTGTGATTCTTAAACATAATTTAAATAATAGCTTTAAATTCATACATATATAGATATTGGTGATTGAATGTTTATGTAAGCATGCATATATACATATATATTACGATGAAAGTAAACAAAGAAATGAAGTTTGCTTTAAAGGCCTTGAGATGTCTTATTAAACTCTCAAACGCAGTATAATGCTAATAATATAGCGCGAACAGGATAAACTACGCCTATTTTGCTGAAAAAATTGTTGGCAGCCAGCTATGAGAAACGAACTTATAGCTGGCCGCCAACACTTTTTTCTGCAAAATATGGTTAGTTTATCCTGTTCAGACTATCTTATATACATGCATACATACATATAACATATAATACATACACATAAATGCTTGCAAACATACATACATTCACACACATACACATTGTGAATGCGTGTGTTTGAAGGTGTGCTTATGTGATACTTTGTGTGCATGTGTATATATATATAAACACATGCACACATATGTGTATATATGAATATATATATATGAATATATGAATATATATATATATGAATATATGAATATATATATA
>NC_068997.1:10887668-10893850 GCF_001194135.2 Octopus bimaculoides
GTTTGAAGGTGTGCTTATGTGATACTTTGTGTGCATGTGTATATATATATAAACACATGCACACATATGTGTATATATGAATATATATATATGAATATATGAGAATTAAAATAGTGATGTATCTGTCATATTTAATGTATATACACCATTCTCAGGCATGATTTGTGGTTTTTGCCTAAGAGAAAATCTCTTCCTAGTAAAAAACTCCAACATAAATCAGACCGAGACGAACATAAATTGAACAGTGACACACGAGAGCTTCAGACGTGTTTTCTCTGCTAGAATATCACTTTAAGAATTCATACTCCTTCTTCTGAAGAATTATATTTGAAAAAATTAATTTAAAATCTAAATCTCTTACAAACTATTTTATACTTTAAGCGATTGTTAAACAAGTACGTGTACAGTTGAATAATGTTTTTGCTTTACTAAACAGTAAAAGCATAAAATTCCACTGTGAGTATTACAGAGTGTATAATTTGTCAATAATGACGTAAGCGAATTAGTTAAATTTCGATGCTTTTACCATGGGATAACGGGCAAATTGATTTGTTGCCTAATCTGCGGAATCATTTACGAGTAGAATAAAAGGCAAAGGCATTAATGTGTCAACAGTCATTACCGAGATTAAAGAGAAGATGTTTTGATAATTGTTAAAGGTTTAAAATGAGAATTTTGTGACGTTGTTTGTTATACTGATTAAATCACATCGACCTAGGTTCGGCTCCCAATCGCATCTCATAGTTTAATTGACTTTCTTTATGGAAGGGACTGTTCAATGTCCATTACCATTTGATTTATTACTTTTGACTTTTACATTAGTTTTGTTTCTTGCACAAAGGTACTCAAACACCTGCATATTTTATCGACCTAGTTTTAAAAATTACTACTAATATGACTATAAAATATGAAAGGAAACGTATTAGGTATTTTATTTAGAAAATAGAGATCAACTAAACTTAGAAGTGTCTGCATGAGTCTCTTGTAATATGTAGCTAATACATTTATGCTTGCATAAAGTGAATGGGAAGATATATTTATAGACTAAATGAATTAGTCAAGTAACACAAGTAACATAAACTAAAGTGTGTAATACTTTCAGAGTCATGTGTACATACAATGACATGTTCTGCATATATGAATTCAAGATCATTTATGATGGAGTTGGCAATTTAACAAATTCAATGATTTATAATGTTTTGAAATGAGCCGGATACAAATTTGTTACAAAGGAAGTGTGCAACTTTATATGAATATTCAATTACGAACACACAAGTGCAGAAGGTTATAGAAGAGAAACTTTCTTTGTGAAATTAGCTGAATTTGATTGGAAATTACTTTAACGAGTATCGAGCACAATACTTTGAAAGAAGTTTGAAAATGTAAGAGTTAAGGAAAGTATTATTATTTTCAAACGACTAATTTGACCTTATAATTCAGTAAACTTTTAAACGGCAAGACACGTATGCTAATGATAACAGTTATACAATGCTGGTACATTTCCTGCACAAAAATCACTTTTGCTTAAATGCTGATACTTTGGTTATTGACAGTATATAAAATTCTCACACTTTGAGTGTATCGACGAATCTCATTTCTTCTAAGATGAATGCTTTTGTTTCTAAATGGAATCAAAGTAAAAGAATAAATTAGGTATTCAAATGCTAGCTAATTGAAAATTTTGAGAATATTGCAAATAAATAATAATGAGGAAGAACAGAGGAATAACAAATGAAAATTTCCAATTATTTCGAGACTTGTCTTAAGATTATACATTGGGAGTTCTATAGCAAATACCATTGTCTTTACTACAGAGACGTTATCAAATCAATTAATGGCTGTCAACCAGACTACCACTAATAACATCATCAATGAAAAAGATTTAACATAGTGATATAATCTGCTCTATGAAGCATGTGAGGCATATACAACCAAATTTCTAATAGTAATTGTAAAAAAAAAAATTAAACTTACGTATAATATTCTGTTGTATCTGAGGTGGTTTCTTATGCTAAAACTAGACAAGACCGAAATAAGGACAAAAAGAATAACATGCTAAATATCTGAATTGCTTTTCGACAGGTTCGTACCGTCAGAAAATGTCTAACGTAGCATCTTTTGGATCTAAAGTTGTAATAGAACATTTTAAATATTTTGCTAATGTGTACACACACACACACACACACACACACACACATACACACACACACACACACACACACACTCACATACACACATACACACACACAAACACACACACATGTCTATGTATACAAATATACATATGTATATGTATATGCACACGCCCATACAGCCCCACATACATCCCACACATACACCTCCCACATCCCCACACAAACATACACATATATTAAGTAGTAGAAAAAAACAACACTAAATTATATATTTATAAGACGATGCCATCTGTCCACATTATAAATTTAAATTCTTGAAATATTTTATTTACATACATTGAAAGCTATAAAAGTTTATTCGATGATAATAAAACTAATTACTTTTCCTGAAACAAGAATATTATATCTGTAGCATATTTGTCCATAAACCTTCTAAATCAGAGGCTGATATATGGAAAAAAACAGAACACCACCTTATCTAATGTAGAAGTACAGTAATCAGTAATATTTACTAATAAAGCAGAATTAAAATTAAACTGAATATAATATTGAGTCGAAGGAATAATTCCAAGCCTACAGATAGTAGACAATTTCCAGTATGAGAATACGTCTATATATGCACAGAAACATATAAATATACAAAGGCATGCACTCACATACTCAAGCATACATGTACACACAGACACAGACACACACACACACACACACAAACAGATACACACAAATACACACACACACGCACAGATACACACAAATACACACACACAAAAATACATTTTTCTTTTCAATTTCATTATATTATCATTTTCCAGAGTTCCTTTCTCCAAATACAAATAAAACTAATTAATGGTGTACTCTATCATTAAACGTAGTGACGCTCTGATTTCTATACTCTTTCTAAGTCTTAGTTAGCTCTCATTGGCTACACCAAAGACGTAAGCCGCAAAAAAAACAAAAAAACAATTGGCATGAACTTCCATTTTAACATCATTTATATATAATAGAATTTAATTTAATATACTTGAACATGTGGATGAAAATGAATTATTCGACTAGTTTAAATTTTGAATCTAGGCAGGTGGGTTCATTAAAGGAAAAACTAAAATTTTAATGTAATTTGAAGTTTTTCAAAGTTTCAAATTTTTAATTCCTTCGTAGGGTGTGCTGTCTGCAGGTTTAATTTATTTGCAGCTATTTTCACTTTTAGAAGTAGGATATTATTGTTCCATTAAAAAAAATTGCTTTGGTGTTAAAAGTTGGTGAAATTGCTTTACGGAAGTTTAATATCAACGCAGAATGTTACAATTGATAAAATAACTTAAATGATAAAATAACCTAAATGGCACGTACAACAACAGCTATGATATTCGCGGTCGAACCTATCGGATCTTATGAAGAAAATATATGCAAATTATCGATTCGAATATTGCTGTTTCCCATACTTATTACGATTTATATACACCCCGCACACACGCATGTCTGTGCACGCGTACAGACACATACACATATATGCATGCATGGACTAAGTAATGAGTAAAGGATGGCGAACTGACGTTGGTGAAGACATTGGTATGACTTTGAATTTCTATAATGATTCATAATAATGATCTTTATACTTCATAATTCCACCTCAAACCATCTAATTGTACTACGCCATATACCCGCCCACGGGTATATGGCGTAGTGATTAAGAGCGCTGGCTACTAACTCCAAGATTCCAAGTTCGATTCCAGGCAGTGACCTGAATAATAATAATAATAATAATAATAACATCGAAAATACCTTGGGAATGAAATCTCAGGTTCAAAATTTCCCCAAGACACCTGATGACAGCTGGAGGGTATATGAACCGAAACGTTGTGTTAACAACAGCCAAGATGAGGACAAATATCGTCAATTGTAAATAATGTATTTAATATTTCATTTGTTCAATAAGAATACACAATTAATACTTCATTTTCGGTTGTAAATTTCATTGATTTTTTAAAGTACATTATGTTAAATAAGTAGATAAAATAGCATATTACAACCTCAGAAGTTTACAACTTACTCCAGCAGTCGTATTTATTATAGAAACTCTTTTTTTGTTTCAGTTTAACTGCGGATTATTCTCCTCGAATTAAATGGGTTTAGGATAAAATGCTTTATAGCCGGAGCCTTCAAATTTGTTTGATTTTAGCGTATCCAAAACTATACTATATCAAATATCGTACCTTTGTTGTGCTTTTACACAAAAAGTGGTTTAAAGTATATGTGTTCCATTTATTCAAATGTCTCTTCATTTCGTGGATTATTTTGTAGAAAATTCATTCAAATATAAAATCTATGGTCGTTAATATTTTAAATACAAATTAGGAATATACCATCTCCTTTTGAGATAATTTACGACGGATGGATGTCAAGAAAGGCAAATTAGTGCCATCGTAATTATATGTATGACAATTTTAAATGAAGTTAAGAATCCCAAATAGACATTTATGTAAGTGTGCAATGTATATGGGATATAGTTTATCAACTCCATGACCATGATGAGAAAATTGCTGCAGTATACGTGCAGGTTTTCTATAAATAGTGCTTCTTGGCAGGAGTATGTTTTCGATAAAAACATAATTTTCGTTTCGAGAGTAACTATCAACTATTTTCCTCCTAAATGTCAATCACTGAAAGCAATTATATATATAGTTTCCTATGAACGTCATAATTCGAGAAAAGTTTGACTACAAAACAAGTGGAAATTTGGTATGTTACCAGACAAATTTCAATGTAGCATTCCTTCTCTGATTTATTAAAAGAATCGGCGATCCATATTCATTGAACAACATCTCTGTTTCAAGTGTGCACTCCGACATTCTCTTCCAACCTCTCTCTCTCACACTCCATAGAAGCAGATGTATCCATATTGACAGCATTCCAAATTTTCGTTAAGTCAAAGGTACAATTTTCACACTCTCACATGTCTACTTCCACGACAAATCTGTATGCAGTACATTGCATCGAACATGACGCTGCTATAAAGAGGCAGTTAACGCTACAATTAAAATTGTATTCATAATTAGCAACGTTTGAAGAAACATTTTCAACTATTAAATCCCGAGAAAACTTAATGCTTTATGAAAGGGAGTATTTTACTTGAAACAGGCAGACTTTATAAATCAATGATAAACTATAAAGCATTAATGATTAAAACAAGACTCAAAAAGGTTTTTAAAATGAGTCACCTTTGAGATAATTTCTGTATATGAGAACTTAATGCAATCTCTATATGATAAGCATGTTGCACCATAATATATAAATCTTGAAAATTCAGAGAATTTTGCTTTGTAGACATTTTCATGTTTCGATAGAAATTTAGTATTTGTTTTACATTTGTATTATATTCTCTTATTCTGTTATTCTTTTATTTGTTTCAGTCATCTGACTGTGGCCATGCTGGAGTACTGCTTTTAGTCGAACAAATCGCTCCCCCCGACTTATTCTTCCTAAGACAAGTACATATTCTATCGGTCGCTTTTGCCGAAGCGCTAAGTTATACACCATCATCAGTTGTCAAGCCATGGTGACACACACACAACCATATATATTTTACGATGGGCTTCTTTAAGTACAAAATCCACTCACAATGCTTTGGTCGGCTCGAGACTATAGTAGAAAACACTTGCTCAAGGTATCACGCAATGGGACTGAACCCGGGACCAGGTTGGTAACCAAGATACTCACCGCACAGCCACTCCTCCGCCTGTTAAAATGTTTCAGTTAGCTCAAATACAATTTATTCAGTAAATTAAGGTTAGTATTTTCTTAAAAATACTAATGGATTTCATGTGACATGGCGAAGGAAAAACAAAATGTCTGCCCTTGTTCGCTATATTTATTTAAACTTTTATTCATCATTCAGTTATTTTCTTGTAAATATTTCTCAAGTTTAGAAAGGCTTTTAGTGAATCAATATATTGCACATTCTATTCTATTGTGTTAATATTTTTTTATCAATGCATCGACAGTAAGAACGTTTATGCACATACATAAATATATATATATATATATATA
>NC_068997.1:10894190-10896709 GCF_001194135.2 Octopus bimaculoides
ATGTATATGTAAATATACATATAGATTTAATATATGTATATATATATATATATATATATATATATATATTTATATACAAGCGTGTGTGCACGTGTATGCTTCTCTATAATGTTTGTTCGACTATGAATCTCTGTGTGTGTGCGTTACATATATATATCGTATACGAGGGTTTGTAATTCTTAGCTTGCCTCCTATTAGATGAGTTTAAATCTCGATGTATTCAAATACTTATGAAAACCCGACTATTTCTCATTAAAATCTTAGAGTATTTGATAATTAATTTCCAATTAAATTTCCCTTTTAGTTCTTTCAATTCAATTCTAAAATGTTCTTGAATTTGAAGCGGTGCAAAAAAGAAAAAATAAGCTATAATAATATTATTTATAGATACATTTCAATGTAGCTTCGCACTCACTTTAACAAATCATTGTTACATAAATGTGGAAAACAAAACAGAAAAATATAATACACATCATACGCACATTTATACATACATGAAGACATGCGTACATGCGTACACATACAAACATAACCGCATGCACGCACATACACACACACATAGGCTGTGTGGTAAGAAACTTCCTTCCAACCAAACGGTTTTAGGTTCAGTGTGACCGCGTAGCGCGTTTGGTAAGTGTCTTCTACCACAACCTCAGACAGAGCAAACAATTCTGTGAGGGCTTGACGGGCAGAAACTGAAAGAAGCCCGACGTATATATATATATATATATATATATATATACATATCAAACATTAATTGAAAACAGAACAAAAAGATATCGTAGTACACGTGTTTCTAGCTTTATAAACAATCTGTTATTACATCAATATAGGTATATTATTGATGTTAAAATGGTGTAAAGCTCTCCTCAGCCGCAAACATTGCTAGTTCAAAGATTATACAGATATACCTTTTTAAAGGGATGTGATAAACCTATTATAATGGGTAATGCTAAGTGTACTGTTTTCTTTGTGATGTAAATTTTGGACTAGCAATGTTTGCAGCTGAAGATAGCTTTAAACCATCTTTTATATGAATAATATTCCAATACTGATGTAACAACAGATTGTTTATAAAGCTTGAAACGCGTGTACCACGATATCCTTTGTATTCTGTTTTCAATTTATGTTATATTCTCTCACCTCTGCCACTATCTAGTATATACGGGCGCTTACACTTATCAAGTATTACCTCTAAACCTACAGTGACTATATATATATATATATATATATATATATATATATATATATATATATATATATATACGTTGTGTATGTGTGTGCGTGTGTGTATATACATATATATATGTATATATATATATACATATATATATGTATATATATAAACATATATTTATATAAGTATATATATGTATACACACATATGCAAATAGATATATACGTTTCTGTTATGCATGCGCACATATGTACACATTCATATAAACATCCACATGAACGCGCGTGTAAGCACGCGCACCCACCTGCATCGAAATGCTTGTTAGCTGAAAGCAGAATGTTATTTGAAGCATTAATAGTGAGTTTTGATTTTCCTATGTAACATTTACGTCACATAATAAACCTGTCATGCGACGTAGACACGAACATTCTCAACCGCACGAGGCAGACATTTAATGGTAATGTTGAACAACTCACAGCCGTTTACTCACAGAAAAAAAAAATGATACACTAGAAATATATTTTGAATATACAAACGTACACGCAGAAGCACAAACACACACATACACTCACAAACACACGCACATACACACAGAGAGACATACACACATCAAAACACGCACACAAGGAAACGCACGCACACACACAGACATACACACTCAAACACGCACATACAGACATAGAGACACACAGACACACACATATTTCGAAATATATTCAATACGCCATAAGAGCACATATATAAAAGTATATATATGCGTACCTCCACACATACATTCATATACATGTCTGTGATGTGTGCGTGAAGCTGTATATATATATATATATATATATATATATATATATATATATATATATATATATACGAATATATGATAGAATTTGTGTGTGTTTGTGCTTATGTGTGCGTGTGTGTCCGTTGACAATGTAAGTATCTCTTATACAAATGCGCAATATCCACTCCTAGATCGCTCCTATAGTCCACTACTATATCGCTCTCTTTTTCTCACACACATTCAAAATATCTCTCACTCAAGTGAAGCAGATATATTCATAATGCCAACATTTCAAATTTTCGTTAAGTCAAAGGTAAAACTTCCCACATTCTCGCATATCCCAGACACTCACAGACTAATCTATATGCAATACATGGCAACCAGCAAACTTAGACAGTGATGTACTGAACGATCACTTGAGAATAAGAAATATAAGAATTGACAGTTATTTCAATATTAAGCAAGCTTAGATTTGATTTAATATTTGTTTCAGTTACTGTATTTTAAAATTTACTTCATACAATGTATACATGTGTGTATTCGTGTGTGTGCTTATATGTATATATA
>NC_068997.1:10897662-10900725 GCF_001194135.2 Octopus bimaculoides
TATATATATATATATATATATTTACAAATATTTATACCTATTACAAAAAGTTACGCTTGTTTCCGAAACCTTCAGCTTTGGGAGGAATGAATGAAGGAATACTGTAGTCCATAGGGAGTCAAATATCGGACACAGTTCTGATAATTGCCTGCGGTTGGTTACATCCGTCTTCGGTAATATCCCGAATAGTCTATCATACGCTCAGGGTAGGCAAATATGGGGTAGATGGATTGTCTATTACATTGACCCCAGCTCTCCAATGGTACTCATGTCATTGACGTCGAAGATATGGAAGGCAATATTGACCTCGGCGAAATTTGTATACAGAACATAAGACCGGAACAAATGCTACTGAGTATTTTGTCCGGCGTGTTAACGATTCTGTCAGCTTGCAGCATTTTTAACTACTGAACCCACAATCCCACTATATTTGCAAAAAGTTATGACAAATGTCGGTGAATCACACTTTATCCTTTCGTTTTTATAAGAGCAGCAAAACAAATATATACGGTAAGAAGGGTTATGATTGAATTTCATCATAATCACTTCTGATGTCTTGAGTTATATTAAATATCACCTGTACGAAATATTATCTATTCTCTTATGAAATACGATCCATCAACCATTTAAAAATGAAAACTGTCTTATTAATAAATCACAGGATGAAAGAATGCAAACTACAATGAGCTAGGACATACATCATTATTAAGAATTGTCATAATCTGAATAAATAACGTTTAAATTATTTAAAATTGCTGGATAACTCACATGCCGTTGCTTCACATGTTTCTATTAGTTAACATGAAATCGTATTTTTAGTATTGTTATAATAATTGTTTTTAAAGTGGAATTTTAACTTCATAATGCCATAGTTCAACTTCATCTTAGAAAATATCACCAAGCTTGGAATTGTTTGAAACACACAATAATATTCCAATACTCCCATATCAAGCAAGGATGTTTCCCTACATTTAAATAAATGATAAACAATTTCAGCCGTTTTCCGAATGATAAGAGTGCTAATCGGATCCGAGAAAATACGAAACGTTGACGCTTCAAGCACACTAATGGAACACCCGGCCAAGAATACATTACATTAAGCTGAAAAAAAAAATAATAATGTGATGTCAGGTACGCTAGATTACCGTTAAAACAAACGCCACAACTATCATACCATCAACTTGTGATTCTATGAAAAAAATTGTAGAAAGTACTTAGGAAAATTGTCTACATGACCATACGACAGTCACGAGATATTTCTATTAATCTGTGATGTCATATATGAAGCGTAAAATATATATTCGCTCACAAATTTGTTACAGAAACATTTCACATGTTACATTATTCATGTCTGATTTTTATAACATTTTGTATAATGTCGTACCTAATTATCAGTTGTAAATCTCGGCTGTAAACCGAAAGTCTGTACCGGTACAGCGTGCAGAAATACTAAAGATGATTACATTCTGCTAAATCAATATAAAATTATTTCCAAACAGATTCCTTCACATAATTATAATTCAGAATGAAACTTGCAGAACAAAAGCGATGTTTTAGTCTTTAATATCAATTCTATTATTGATATGTTATAAATATATATGACAACTTTCACACTAGCAATATTACAAAGTTTAGCAGGTTAAAATTTTATGTGCGAACACGTTAACGTATTGTGGTCTGGCTTCCTTCCAGTTATCTGCTCAACAAGTTAGAAATTCCCTAGACGTCAATAACATTCTGTGTACATTTAATAGCCATCAGTCTGATTCTTGGTATCGATGCGTCTATAAATCATACCATTTTCTATTACGATTGCATGCTGTAAATTTACATTTCGACTCACTCAAATTTTTATTAAATTTTTATTATAGAAGACGCGTGTTTAATACAAAAATAAATAGTGCAATAGATTGCTATATTCCTTGGAGGCAAGAAAATAAATTGCAGTACGTGGATTCAGTCATTTACAATGTGAGTTCATATATTCTGTTAGTTAGCACTGCTTTCGTATCTTGGAACCGTCAATAGAAAATACGTTTTGACATCTGCGATTGATGCAATAATATATATCCTTCTACCAGGAATTCTATCAGGAATTCTGACCGTATTACAAGTTGATATTTGGGTGTTAATCAAAATTATACGTACACACATACACATATGCACACGAACGCACTCAGAAAAAAAATATATGCATGTATGTGTGTATGCGTGTGTGTGTCTACTCTAGCGACCCTCTTGTTTACATCACCTGTATGTAGGTAACAAAGTAGGCAGCTCCAGCAACGCCCAGTTCCTGTTGCTTGCAGCTCACCATCACAGGACTTTGAGGTAGAGAGAAGCTAGAAAGAAACTGAAGTTTGCACAGAGATTTAATTGTGGTAATTCTGGCACTGTGCAGTCCCCAGATAAACACACTTCGCCCGCAATAGAGAGGTAGATTGCGTGACAGCTGAAGCTCAGAACAGAGCCGCAGTGGAGTGCCATAAGACCAAATTTGTCTGGACTTATATACTCTGTGTACAGTATATATAAACCTTCAGCTGTCGTAGGGAAAATATTAGTTTAAGCTGCTGGAGTGAAGATAACTCATCCGTTTGAAAAGCCACATGATACCTGAAACCCATGTGCTACTTTGTCAAAGTTCTGACAGTGCTTGCCCATCTAATTAGGAGTATAAGGTGGTTCTTAGACAAGACGTAGTGGCCACTAACGGTGTATCCCTTGCCAGCAATCCCCTAACTATGTTACACAACTACAGCGCAGTGAGGAGAGGCTGGAATTCCCAAACGTATAGATACGCAAAGGCGTATCTATCTTCCTGTCTGTCCGTCCGTCCGTCCATCCATCCATCCATCCATCCATCCATCCATCTATCTATCTATCTATCTATCTATCTATCTATCTATCTATCTATCTATCTATCTATCTATTTATGTATCTCCGAATGGATCGTTGACGAATCGGCTCCAAGTAAGTTGGCTTTATTTGTAGAGATAAAACTGTTTGTTGTTAATTTGTTTTTGTCAAAGAGTTATTTAACATCTTCTCCTTCAACCTAAG
>NC_068997.1:10901213-10902461 GCF_001194135.2 Octopus bimaculoides
AGGAAAACCTGACACCCCTGTTCAGGACCACTTTTGCGTCGTGAACTATGGACAATCACTATAGAAACCTGGCCTGGCAGTGCTATCGGAAGCTCTACAGACACGGTTCGAGATACACTGCACCGACTTGCCTGAGACGCAGTCAGTGAGACGAAACCGTTCTGCACGCACTCGCGCAATGTCCAGCCATTTCGAACCTGTGGGCATATGCTGAACTGCTGCTGTCACGTGTGGGACGAATTCGGTTGTCAACCGAGTCTATCGTGAATATTGCCCCGCCACCTTCTTTTCAGCCGGGAAGGCAAAGCAGTATCCATCGTACTGGTGTCCATAATGAAAGAACGTGTGTGGTCGACTCGAGCGAGAGATTTAGAGACAAACACTTTACTCTCTGGCCAATCGCTCATCAACCTCTTCAAGTATTACTTCAAAAGGAAGGTGTGAATAGAGAGGCAAGTTTTGTCTCATGAAAGATCCAATAAAAGGTGGGTGAATGTTGCAAAAATGGTACGCGCGAATGACGAAATCACTTCGTGCAATATCATGTAATTCTAAAATGAGAGTGAGAGCACTTTGCTCTCAGGTTTTTCCCTCTCTGTCTGAGGTTACCGTGGTTTTTTCGTACGCTTTTCTCTCCATGAATAGCCCTAATCTGTTTTTTTTTACATTTTCACTCTGTTCTGTGATATACGATCCCTTTTCATCGGATTTTTATTTACACGATCCGTTTGAGCAGAATTTTTCCCTCTTACATTGTATTTGTCCCCTCTGTTATCGGCCCTGTGTTGCTAATAAAGATATCTATCTATCTATCTATCTATCTATCTATCTATCTATCTATCTATCTATCTATCTATCCATCTGTTACGTTTAGAGCTCTATGTATATTTCTCATAATCCAGTCTGTTTTCTATATCGTTGTTTAGTAACTCCTTAACGAGTAGTATACTAATCATGAACTGCAAAGAAAATGAGCTGCAAATAACAAGATAGACTAATATACATATCATAATTCCTACGCGCGTTTCACCAATATGGTTGCTCAGAACACTGCAACAAATCTTCTATGTGCATTTAGGTCTTCACGCTCAGGGAACACTTTGCTGCATTACATTATAAACGATGATGACACAGTTATCTGCAATTAATTAATGCATTAAAGTGTTCCCCTAATGATCCGTTGTTGTTAAGAATATGAATGCATTGGAAACACCTGGTACTGTGTTCCAGAACGCACGAAAGAGCTTT
>NC_068997.1:10902524-10904582 GCF_001194135.2 Octopus bimaculoides
TACATTATAAACGATGATGACACAGTTATCTGCAATTAATTAATGCATTAAAATGTTCCCCTAATGATCCGTTGTTGTTAAGAATACGAATGCATTGGAAACACCTGGTACTGTGTTCCAGAACGCACGAAAGAGCTTTAATATACACTTGTATTTATCTTTATTTCTTCGATATCGTGTGTGGACACACGCACACACAGATACATATACATATAGGAAAATATATGTGTGTGTGTGTGTATACATACATATATGGATACACACACACACGCACACAAACACACACACACACACACACACACACACACATATATATATATATATATATACATACAATGTGTGTATGTGACTATACGTATATGTAGGTATGTGTGTGTACTTTACGTGATATACAACTAATGAACGGACAAAACACAGTCTGTTCAAATATTCTCTCGACAATTCACAACAGACAAAAAAGAATGATAATAATAATTTGGGAGAAGAAATGTAGCTGATTTTCCCCAAGAGAATTATTAAAGTTAGGTGACGTATCTATAATCATAAAACTAAATTTGACCGTTGCTCTCGGGTTTAAGATATAATCAATAAATACATTATATATTATTTGACATATGCCTAGTTCTTTAATGATAGTCTAACGCTATCTCTCTATCTATATATCCACCTACAAACTTGAATACATGTACTAATGCAGACACGCACACATGCATATATTCATTTATATACATGGACATATATATATATATATATATGTGTGTGTGTGTGTGTGTGTGTGTGTGTTTGTGTGTGTGTGTGAGTGTGTGTGTGTGTGTATGTGTGTGTGTGTGTGTGTGTGCCTAGGTATTTGTGTATAGGGTTAGTGTATGCGTGTGAGGCTACAAGGTATCAGGCCAATCAGAATATAACATTCTGAATGAGAATTTAACATTTAATCTATGACCATTTGACAGCGTTTCTCGTAGCTACTAACTAGATAGGGGTCACTCTACCCAAAAAGTGACGCAGACAGACTGTATGTAGCAAGAAAAAGAGGGGGAAGGCGACTTGTTGGATCTGAACACAGCGTTAGAGCAGAAGAAAACAACTTAGCATGGTATGTAACAAATTCTACAGAACCGCTATTATTAGAAGTAAGAAGGTCAGGCGTGTGTAAGATGAAAGATTGCAAAGATAAAAAACTATACAAGAAATTGAAAATGAATGAAACTGAAAATCGGTGGGTAGAGAAAAGAATGCATAGTCATTTTCATAGGGATGTTGCAGATAAGACAGACAGAGAAACAAGATGGCTGTGGATCGCTAAAAGTGATTTAAAACCGGAAACGGAGGCTCTAATCTGGGCTACCCAAGAGCAAGCACTAGGAACAAAGTACATAAAATACAGAATAGACAGCACATCAGAAAGTGATAAGTGCAGAAACTGTGGACAAAACAGTCAATGTACGTCATTAGCCCAGAAGGAATATAAGTGACGTCACGACAATATAGCCAGGCTTGTGCATTGAACACTCTGCAACATCGTCGAAAATAGAAATACAAAGATCCTATGGGATTTTATGATTCAGTGCGACCATAGAGAATAGGAAGTTAGACATAGTCTTAATTGAGAAAGAAAACAAACTATGCTGGATCATAGACATAGTATGCCCAGCTGACCAGGTATGCGATAAGGAAGAAATAAAATTTGAGAGATATGACAGGTTAGCTTGGGAAGTTAAGCAGTTGCGGTCGATGAAAATGTTGTACCAGTAATTGTCGGAGCCTTGGGAACAGTGAGCAAAAATCTCGAGAAGTACGAGGAACAAATAGGGGCTGCAATAAGGGCGGAGCACTTGCAGAACACAGCACCGCAGGGAACCGCTTGAATACTCCGGAAGGTGCTCGAAAAATAAGAGTCGTTACCTTAGTTCACTGGTAGTGAACGGCTGACACTATAGTAAATCTCCAGCATTAGAAGCTGTGCAAAGACAATAATAATAATAATGATAATAATAATAATAATTATAATAATAATAATAATAATAATAATAATAATAATAATAATAATAATAATAA
>NC_068997.1:10906234-10909540 GCF_001194135.2 Octopus bimaculoides
TATATATATATATATATATATATATATATATATGTATATATACACATATACGCATCAAAAAATAACCCAGGGAAATATCGATTAACATCTCGATTTATTGATTCTTAGCAATGTGTCCGATAAACTAATATTTCATTGTTGGTAGTTTTGTAGATTTTCGTGTCTTTATATTTTCTCTTCATCTTTCTTCTATGAAGTTCTTTTTCACCTTCTCTCTACTTTTTTTTGTTCACATATGCGCAGATGTCCACGCATACACACACAGACCCATGTGCATAATCATCTTTCTATGTATGTGCATATGTATAAATATATGTGTCATACGTATAGAAGCATATTTGTGTGTGTTTTTATGTGTATGTTTGGTGAGACAAGCGAGTTAAAAAGAAATTAATAGAAAAAGAAAAATACATAGGTTTTTTTTATTAGGTGTAAAAGAAATAAAATGCTTCATAAGTCCAGAGTTTCGTCACACAGCATTTAAAGAAATTGTCTGAAAATACACTAAGACTAGACAGAAATGATTTTGTTTTTATTATGCTTAAATTGTATCAAGTATATTTTTCGAAAGTACTAAGAATAGAACTGATGGTACCTTTAATTTCAGGACAATATATTTATATTGCACAATTAATTACTGAAACTTTATTTCTTTCCACTGTGGTATAGCACAAGACGTACTGTGAAGAAACTTTACGATGTAACTTGCATCGTGAGAATGACTGTGAATTTCATAGCTATCATGGTTTAACTTGAGTTCATGTTACTTCCAAATTAAGTTGAATTAGTTTTCCATTATTTAATGATATACAGTAATGTGCGCTAGTGGAACGTTGTTAAGTACTTGAAATGTTGATTACTTAAATGTAAGCAGAACATGATTTTAGTGAGTTAAATCGGTTTCTTAGTTCTTGCATCTTAATAAACATGTTTTCCACGGATTTTATTTCGATATTTGGATTAAGGAAAACCAGTCATGTGAATCTTCATTCAAATCGATTCATTCGTATTATTTGGAAGTAACATTACCTCTACAGAAAAAATGCAAAACTTTGTTTAATAGAAATAAGAACTCGATGGCTTCAATGTATTCTGGAATTCCTTACTGATACATAATCTCAAGGGATGCTACTTCCATGCAACTGAGGAATCAATACTGTGTTTCAGGTCCGCTGATTTGACATTCACTAGAAACCTGAAGTGAATGAATAATGGTGATTGAACCCGTTCTAAATAACTCTTAAAAATCGAATTCGGGCAAAAACTGTATGGCCTTCCTCTTGCAAATATCGTCAGAGACGAACGCATTTTGCAGATCACTGTTGAAGTGTTACGCACACCAGTGCAAACATATATACAGTTCGACAGTTCAGTAAAAATCTTAATCGCTCTCCTTTATACGGTTACGTATATTTGCCCATTTCGCTTTCAAAATGCTATGTGAGATTATGATGGATGAAGCAATCAGTGAGTAAATTCTAGTAAATTCCAGTCGAGAGAAGGGGTTCCACAATTAACTCTAAACATATTAAAATGTGATTTACAAATTTCACATGAAGAAATCTGTGAAAGAAATAGGCTGTAAAACTTTCAGCAGCCAAATTGTTTAAAGAAATTATAAGGGAGCATAAGAGGCTCATTCTAGAATTGTAGAAGGAACTAACACAACGCATATAATGTTCTGATGAAAGAGGCTTCAATGGTCGGAAACTAAATGTGTTTGGATTGAAAATGGGGTACACGATTTTCAATCCAATCATATTTGAAAGCCAGAATCCCTTACACTTAATAATTTTGGGCAAATATAATGGAAACGTTACAAGTAATCCGAATAAACTTTAAGACTCTGAAATGCTGATAATGTTTAATTGTGCACAGAAAAATGTTTGAGAGCTTAAAGGTACTTCTAACAATTGTCTCACTGTTGTATACATTAAAATAATAGTTCTCCGCACTGAATATATAAATGAAATTGGACCGCCTAATTCGTAATATTTTGTGTATTATCTGTACATTATTTAAATGTATGCTTCATATGTCTGCCATATTCTAACAATTTTTTCAGTGTCACATTTTTCCTAAACACTGCAACAGAAGGTCATGAAAGTCAAGGCAACCCTTTAAAAATATTCATTTTATCATTCTAGATTTCTAGGTATATTTAGAAATTTCAAGCTATATCATTTAAAAACGCCAGTTTTGTACAAAGTACAAATCTTTCCATAATAGCATACTTATGTACAAAAGATTTGTTAATTTGGAACACGTGTGTATATCTATCTCACACTCCAATATCAGTATTATTAGAAAAAACATTGGTACATCTTATTTTAAAGGTAAAACATCTCTATCCTAGATAAGGTCGTAGATCATCCATTATTCCTAGATTTTAAATTGAAGGTGCTTACCGGCCTTCCAATGCAACGTTTCTCCACCAACGTACAGATCAAGATCTCGTAGGTAAAGTCTACCATGAGCAGAGAAACGATGAAAGGTTTCGAAGAGAATCCGCAGCTATTCACGAAACTATCAAATGTTTAAGAAACATTTATGAAGACACTAAGAAAGAAATATTACTGCGTATATATTGAGAGTAATTTGAAGAAGAACCCAAGGGTCGAAACCAACACCGTTGTTGTCATTGGTGTTGGTAGTGACCGTTATCATCATAGTCGTCGTTGAAGTATGGTGCTTGTTCGGTTATTGGCCAAAATGTAACCCAATACTCTCGGCTGTCAGAAAAATGGAGAACAAAGTACTTTTAATTTCCTACTCAAGTGTATAACTGATAAAACAGATTGTATATTAGGAATTACATACCTAGATGACATCTAAGAAATCTTAAGCTATTAGCAGCTAGTTTGCACAATGTTTCTCTAATTTATATTCTTGGGACATATTGTATAGATCACATAATCTTTGCGGTGTGAAAATTGTCATGAAAATGAAGGCTTCTATAAATCTTGTAGTTTTGTGGGTATGCAAACAAGATGAAGATAATTGTATACTGTCTAGATAGTAAAGTGTCAGACTAAAATAAATTGCTGGCAATATATTAGTCTTTTAGAGTTAGTTTCGTTGTTCGAATAACGCCAGAATTGCCAGTGTGTCAGCATATTTTATTCAATATAGTTTATAATATAAATATATCAAAATAACATATCACATCCAGTTAAGCATAATACTTTTACACTTTCTCAACAAAGACATTGGTGCTTCTACACAAATAAATTATTTTTACTACTACTACTACTACTACTACTACTACTACTACTACTACTACTACTGCTGCTGCTGCTGCTGCTG
>NC_068997.1:10909550-10910272 GCF_001194135.2 Octopus bimaculoides
ACTACAACTACTACTACTACTACTACTACAACTACTACTACTACTACTACTACTACTACAGCTGCTGATACTGCTACTGTAGCTGCTGATAATGCTGCTACTGCAACACACACGTTTACCCGGTATATGTGTGTGTTTGTGTTTGCATGTGTAGGAGTGTTTATGTACATATACACTGACTCATACATATAGACATCATATGGTCATATGGACACACGTGCAAATATTCGAACATACATATAACTAACCACACATATGCATGCATATACATATGCATACACTCACAATATGATTGTCATATCCTTGAGATTCATTTACTCTCTTATATATTCATAGACATATTTATGCTTGCCAGAAGGTAAACTGGTGCATACAATTATATACAGACGTATGCAGGTTAACATACGATATACATTAAGACGTGTGCAGCAATGAAAGGAGTAGACATTTATGTATGAATCATTCCTTGAAACAAAATTATACGTGTAGTTTATTTTGAAGCCTGTTTAGAAGTCATAACACAGCGCCATGAATTTGCATCTGGGATCTGAAAACTGGTAAACGAATATTCACCTTGAGATGGAATGTATTAGCTAAAGCATATCTGTGGAAACCAAGCAAAAAACGTACAGTCGAAAGCACAAATGTATGTCTAGCTAAACCACAAACCGTCAACACATGCTCAAAGTGAACTAACATCAACACACACACATATATATGTA
>NC_068997.1:10911258-10912389 GCF_001194135.2 Octopus bimaculoides
CCTTTATTAATTTATATAGTTTTTTGTTAAATTATTTCATTACACTCTTGCAATCTCTTCAGTAACTTGTCTCTCCACTTCCATTTATTTATTTATTAATTGTATTTCTTTCAACACACGTATCCACATCAAGAATCTTGCACACGAAATACACATACGAATTACTAACATAGTTTGAACTATATTTTAATGCCTCAGTGCTATGTTACTGTGATACTTTTATGCAAATAATATACTTGAAGGCAAACATACGTATTTACTATTAAAAACAACACTACACGTGTGAGTGTGAACATTTGGAAGTTATATGCACCTTTACATACAGGGAAAAGGTAATACATGCATACGTACATTCATACATACATACATATATACATACATAAATGCATTCATACATATACATATACGTACATACATACATACATACATACATACATATATATATATATATAGGCATATACCAAACACATACATATTGAGAAAAAGGAGGCGGTCAGAATATTGGATAATTCTTTATTAGTGCTTTTGTTCGTGTTTAACCTACTACGAGCAGAGAAACGTTGAAAGATTTATAAGAGAAACAGCACTCATTCACGAAGCTATCAACTGAAGACATCACGAAAAAAAATATCCCTGCGGATTTAATGACAAAATGTTGGAGACGGTCGCAAGGAGCGAGACCAACACCTTTATTGCCATTGGTGGTGGTGGTGGTGACTGTCATCGTCATAGTCTTGTTGAAGTGTGGTGCTTGTTCACTTATCGACCAAAATGTAATCCCCCACCCGATACACTTCAAATCAAGAATTAAAAAAAATTATCTTTGTTATAAAGAGTTCGGTTAAACGAAAGAAAGCTCCAATAGAGAATTATCCATAATTCTGACTGACTCCTTTGATGTATATTTGAAATTCCCCGTTAACGTAATCTCCAGTTGTGAAAATGTTTGCCTAAGATCGAAGAAGGATTAACATTGCTCTGTAAGCTCCACACAAACATTATAAAAGAACAAACTCTACTCCCTGGATTATTGAATAAATTATTGCCTCTGTGAAAGCTGTGATGCTAATATCTATATATGAAATATCTAGCTTTCCTCATTTTCTTATATATACCCCCCGTATATATATA
>NC_068997.1:10912666-10915230 GCF_001194135.2 Octopus bimaculoides
TATATATATATATATATATATATGTGTGTGTGTGTGTGTGTATTTGTTTGTCTGTGTTTGTGCCCCTAACATCGCTTGACAACCGATGCTGGTGTGTTTACGTCCCCGTAACTTAGCGGTTCGGCAAAAGAAACCGATCGGATAAATACTAGGCTTACTAAGAATAAGTCCTGTAGATTGATAAATAGATAGTTATTTCGACATACACGTTCTTAGATTGAAACTGAAGCCATTTTTTTTTTTAATGGACAAATGGACATACATTAGTTTTCGATTCTTATATTTTGGTGCGTTTTAGTTTAGAAAGATTTTAATCATGTCTTCTTATTGCAGACAATAAAATTAAGGGAATATTTCTACAACTGAAACAAATCAATTTTCAGACAATATCCTTTTTCTTTCTTTCTTTCTTTCTTTCTTTCTTTCTTTCTTTCTTTCTTTCTATTTCACTCTTTATAATTTTGTCGTGAACACAATCTGAACGCTATATAATTACGTACTAAACTATTTAAATATATATCGCAATATTTTTATTAATACGATTTCGAATATTGTTGTTCTTGTTAATGTTATTTCGTGTCGAGTTAATTTGGTATTTGATTTAATTTAATGTTTGTAAATTTGCGTATGTTAACGAGTAATAGTTAAATGTTTATTATTCCATTAACGTACGTGTGTGCGCGCGCGCCCGCAAACATGTATGTGTTAATGTATTCATATGTGTGTAATTATGTTTCTGTATGCAAATATGAGAATATATATGTATGTGTTGGTATAATATATAACCAATATGTATCTACGTGTGTAATAAATCCTTCTAATTTACTGATTTATTACGATTCGTCTGTTCTAATTTGTATTATGGCTGACGCCATGCTTTTCGTGGTTATTGTGTGTGTGTGTGTGTGTGTGTGTGTGTGTGTGTATAGTGGAGGCACAATGGTCCAGTGGTTAGGGCAGCGGACTCGCGGTCGTAGGATCGCGGTTTCGATTCTCAGACCGGGCGTTGTGAGTGTTTATCGAGCGAAAATATCTAAAGCTCTACGAGGCTCCAGCTTTCACCACCGCTTTCTCTCACTATCAACTGGTACTTCTTTTACAGGAAACTAAAGTGAAAACTGATCTTGGCGGCATTTGAATTCAGAACATAAAAAGCAGGAAGAAATACTGCTAAGTATTTTATCCGTCGTCCTAGCAATTCTGCCAGCTTGCTACCTCAATAATAATAAAATTATCAGAAGAGCTTCCGAACAAAGGCTATATGTTGACAAAATACAATATGCATTTCACATAACTATTATCTATCACGACGAAGGTATATCCGAATTATTTATCTCTAAATAAATATTTACTGATTCATTTATCGACATTACCTTACGAACGGTGAATGTTATGCCATGAGGATGAGGCCAGAACAAAACTGAAATATGACCGGTGATCTCCTGTGTACTATTTCCGAAACATAGTATTAGCCATGAATTAAAGCAGCGAGCAAGCAGAGTCATTAAAACGTTAGGTAAAATGGTTAGCGGCATTGCGTCCACACTTTAGATTCTGAGTTCAAATTTTGCTGAAGTCGATTATGCCTGTTATCCTTTGGGGTTCAATAAAATAAGTACCAGCTGTGTACTGAGGGGTCGATGTAATCGACTTTCTCCCCCTCCTGAAATCGCTGACCTTGTGCCAAAATTTAAAAATCAGAATTAGTGATTGATTTCCGTCGAGGTCAACTTTGCCTTTCATCCTTTCGGGTTCGATAGAAATAAGTACCAGCTAAACACTGGTGTTGATATAATCGATTAGCGGACTTCCCCAAAATTGCTGGCTTTGTAGCAAAATCGTAAACAAATTTTGTCACTGATTGACAATTTATATTATTAAAAATATCTTTGTTTCTAGTTTGATATTTCTACGTGAAGTCTATTTACAATAAACTACATGTAACAGAATATTATGAGAGCATCATATCCTAACACACTATCAAAAAACAGGAAGGGGATATTATATAATGTAGTCCTCAATATCATAACCGTTGTATGAACAAGTTTGGATTACGTACCACTGAAGATACCTTTGATCAGATTTCAAGTAGAGAATGAGGGTAACACCATACTAAATATTTACAATTATTTTAGGTCTGACAGTAAGTGCCAGGCAACGTTTTGACTTAAATATATAGCTCGTAAAATTTCCATGTGAAATAATTTGCCATATAGTGAAATTAGTAATTCAAAGTTACAGTGGATGACAATAAAATCACACCACAAATATATGGGTTAAACACAAAACACTAGATATGGTGTGTTCCAATTGAAATATCAATTTTTGAAACAAAAAGTAAACACATAAATGAAATTACGCAAAGTAATTTAATCAAAATATACTCAATTACGTTCAATTGTTTTCTCCAAAGTGACAACGTGATATGAAATTAGATATCCCTTTTAACAACAACAAAGAAATAATTCCTTTTTTGTTTGAGATTAAAAACAGGTCAAATGCTCCAGCGACAGTTTATTCGTTTACGTTTATTATATAAAAGTTATATATATATATATATATAT
>NC_068997.1:10915631-10916303 GCF_001194135.2 Octopus bimaculoides
ACACACACACACACACACACACACACACACACACACACACACACACACACACACACACACACACACACACATACATACATAATTACATACAAGCATGCATACATTTTTAAATACATATATATTGTTTTATGTGCGTGTTTGCGAAGAGAGATATCATTCATACATATATAGTATATATGTAGAAATACAGTAGATTATTCCTTTTGCAAATCACATAAATTCACCATATTATATTTGATGGAAGAATGCAGTGGTCGATTCGGAAAATGTTTTGGAAACTAGTCTACATCTAACTCATGCCAAGACCATTTATTAATGTCAAAAAATATCAATTTTTAATCGAAAGTAAAGAAATGGTGCAACATTCCTTAACTTCGCTGCAGATCATATATATATATACGAAAACAATTTAATTTCTGTTCGTGGGAAGAACCATTTTAACGATGCGTACTGCCTTAATTCTTCGAAACGCCGGAGTTTTAATGGTGGCAGCTGATGAAGGGGATGTTTCTATGTGACCTGCTTGTTTGTTGCACCTTGTTTACCATTTTTGTCCTTGTTCTTTTGCCACGTCATGTACCCAGTTATATATCTATATGTACATGTGGATGAACGTATATACATACATGTACATATATATGCATATACTCATATATTGTTTACATATATATA
>NC_068997.1:10916948-10930999 GCF_001194135.2 Octopus bimaculoides
CCTCCTCATCCACATTGTTATTATTATTGTGAAAGGCAGGGAGCTAGCAGAATCAATAGTACGCCGGACAAAATGCTGAGCAACATTTCGACTGTCTTTACTTCCCTGAGTCCAAAATTCCGACGAAAATGTATTGCTTCTTGAAAACACGAAATTGATTTTTAAATGATAGAATAAATTTGTAATAGTCATGCCCTATGTCACTCAACAACTGAAGATAAACTGCGTTGGTGATATCGAAGTTTTCCCCAAGCCAAAAATGCTGATAGATCAAACCGGAGAAAACAATTTGCAGACAGTGATTGCAATGAAATTTGATGAATCTCAGCGGGTAATTCGATTCTATGTAGGCAAAAGTTTATTATTTCTATACGCATGGGTTTCCCATATTTGCATTTTTGCTCTAAGGATTTAACTTGTCTAATATACTATTTTTTTTTTATCTCATCCAACTTTAATAAAATATTTAAATCACCTTTTTGTCAGAAAATCATTTTTACATGACATGTTTTGCGTTGTTTACGCGGGCCCTCGCCAGTAGTAAAGAAATACTCCCCCCCTCACCCTGCTCCTCATAATCTCTACTGGCAATACGTACTCTAGATCTGTCCGTATTTCTTTTACCTTTTTCATGTATACTTATATTCGTCTTTGTTGCAAATTTTCGTTATATATTTTGCAATGTTAGCTACAACCTGAGCCGGCGATGATTTGCTATGGTAACCACAATCTAAGCCATATATGGTTCTATGCTTCTATGTTTCTTATCTCTTTGTGGAAAATATTTAGGAAATTATTTTTCAGAATCTTTTATCTTGAGAAAGTCATTAAGGACGTTGCCGTATTCAACAGCTAGCCAAGTGAATACGGGTTGAAGATAGAACCTGAGTGTAAATGACATGTTGATTCACTATCTACGAGCAAAAGCTCTTCTCTGAGATTCCAAACTCCGAACATTTACTCCTAGCAGAATGTCGAGAGGAAACAACACTACAAACGGCAAAAACAACATGCCAATCAAAGACAACAGCAATAAACTATCTACCACTACCAACAACGTTACTAACAATGATAACTCAACTATAGTACACTGAGGAACAAGAGCATCGCTACTACTGATGCTGTTCACTCTAAAAAATTACTATACACCGCGGACGGCGGCGGGAGCACCAGTTCTATAAATGTCAAATCTTTTGTAGAAACTGTCATCTAAATCTGCTTGTATAGATCATAAACATACAGAGTTTAGAAATTCTCAATAGCTAGTTTGAACAAGGGAAAGAAGATTGAAACACAAATATGGCTACCGAATTACTTACATACGGAAACAAAAACAAGTGATCCTAGAAACGAGGAAATGTTTGTCATTATCAATAAAGATGACATTTCTCAATCGTCAGTCACCGATAAAACTTATAGGTTTGTAAGATTACTACTGAAAAGATAGCATCTACATCACCACACCGCCAACATTCGCGCTACTGTTATTACCGTTATCACCATAACCATTACAACCACTATTACCACCACCACCACTATCACCACCACCACCACAACCACCATCATCGCCGCCGCCGCCGCCACTGCCACTGCCACCACCACCATCCCAACCGCATCAATAACAACCGAAACTTATCAAAGAGCAACAATCTTAATAATGACGGGCACAGAAAATGACAAAGTATTCAGTGCCATCAACGGAAAAATTAACCAAAGCCCCTACAATAGCAATTATGGAAAACATAAGGGTATGTTACTGCAGTCGTGAGCGACATTTCCAACATCACTAAAACAATGAAAGAAGTCCCTGTTCAGATATACACATTATATCTCAGTCCTCTCTCTCACAGTTCTCTGGGATGTCATTTTACAGCGAAGACAATTTTCCTGGACCATATGCATTGCGTTACATAGTTATATCACTAATATCTCGAGTGAGAGCACATTGTGTATCTGATTTGCTTTGTGTGTCGTCAGAATACGCAAGCGATGAGAGTTACTAGAATACCTTCCAACACAATTTTTAACGTTGTACTTGTATTATAAAATAATAATAATGGTTTCAAATTTTAGCACGCGACCAGCGATTTCGGAGAATTGCAAGTCGATTACAACGACCTTAATGCTCAAACTGTACTTATTTTATCGACCCCGAAAGGACGAGAAATAAAATCGACCTGGGCAGAATTTGAACATCAGAACCTAACGACGGACGAAATGCAGCTAAACAGTTTGACCGGCGTGCTAACGATTCGGCCAACTCGCCGCCTTAGGTTAACTATATATATGTTGACTACTGAACTTACTCGATATCTTATAATATTTTCAGTGGGTTGAAATTTCCAAATAAGTTAGATATACTTTTAGTCGTATATTTCAATATTTTCCAGAGATTGGACAATATGTCTAAACTTATATAATACCCTCATAAATCTAACAAAATAATTCAAGCGAAAATTATTTCTATATTTGCTCAAATTCAAGTCTATAATTTAAAAGTTGTGTATATCACAAATGTAACTTGAGAAAAATATAAATGTTGCTAAATAGTGAAATTATTTTTTTCCATATTTTTTTTTTTTTGTGTATGTTAATTATATTATGCGTTTATTCATTCACGTCACGTCCATGCCGCTGACGTTGAGATGCAATTAGTGAAAAAATAAATAACATAACTGTGAGAGTCATTATTATGGAGTAAACTTATATAAAAGACATGAATGCAACTCTGGAAGTTACCGAAGTTCTGATTAATTATACAGTGCAATCGTGATTTGAAAACTTATTTACATATAAATGCACTCTACTAATGAGACATAAGTGTATTCGCCATGAACGCTACACTGCTTTTTAACAATATCATTTAGTCCGAGTATTTTGTATCCTCTTATTATTTATTGGTCAGTCGGATTGACAAAGTTGTTGTTGAACTTCAACATGAATTACTGCTGAGAAGAAAGACTTGCGTGGGTTGGTATGTATGAGAGATAAAGTATTAAAGGATTGACCAAAGTGTTTTGTTCCCCGTTTTGATTGAGTGGATAACAGTTGCACTCACCTTATTATGACTGCTATCGAGTGGACCTGGGAGGTGTTTTATTATATCTTGCTGATTACGTGTCGTCAAATGATTCTCGTATAGAGACAGGGAAAGAAGACGCGTGTAATTGGGTTACTAGTAGTAACAGGTTGATATGTGACATTTTGTTAATAACTATCTAATTAAAAATGAAAGCTAAAGTATTTGTCAGTCTATATTCTCTAGTTCTTGATATATCTGTGCTGCATTGTAATATTGACCCTGCTCTCTTTGCAAATGGCAATTAACTTTTTAGGTCTGAAGTATTTCCTCGCTCTGAAATATCATTATATTCTTTGAGCTTTAGCGTTACTTTCATTAGCTAGAAGAGTCATTGACATATCGATTCTTGCGACATCACCACCAGACTATCGCCCGAAGCACTCTTAACTCTACAAGTGTCACGAAGTGTGTGTTAACGAATTGTGTTTTCTTTCGATACGAATCTAATAATGTTTATGCAATTGGAAATGCTATAGGATATCAACCCGATTACAACATATAAATGACTCACACAGACTTGACTACCAGAGACGCTAGAGGATTGCATGACACGTCAGTGGGTTAGGCTTGTATCTTGTCATAACAAAGCTCAATGTAAATAGCAAAGTTTCTCACATCATAATTGTGTGGTCCATCAATGAATATATGCACGATAAGACAATATAATGCAAAATAATAATCAATAACATTATTGAGGATGTTAGTAAGAGTTATAGAGCTTATCTGTGCTTGTGGGTATAACCTGATTTCTGGCATTGACAGATTCCGTTCACAATAGTCCCCATATTTCTAGCTTTATATGAAATAACACCAAACAAAATGTCATTGTAATAATTAGGTTATACATTTTTAACATGGACACAACAAAACGCTTGGTAGATTCGATCAGGACCACAATTTTAATATACTTTCAGAAAACATATTTTTAAATCGGCAATATCCATGTTTCCTAAGAAATATGAAAACAATCCTAATAAATAAATACTTAAACACTTAAGAAATCATATGAGAGAAAATGATTGGCAGTAAATCAGTCGTAACTGGGGCTAATGAACATTGATTATTTCATACTTGCAGAAAATAGTAGGGTAGTGTAGTAAATACTGCATTTATTTTTCACCATTTTAAGATTCCTTGGGAGGTACAAACAACAAAAGTAATATCTCCTGCATGAACATTTTCTCAGCGTTTGTTGCAATTTTACTCCTTAGCTCATCACAAATATCTGATATTTCGACAGAATATCAGGTGTATGTCACAACACGTATCATGAAAATCCTACTGGTAATTCCAGTCACAAGTATAAGTTGTTGCAGCTTGTATGATCTATTTCTGTTGTAGTGTAGTTTGTTTATCTTGCAAGATAGACAGTGTGTCCACGTGAAGATTACATCACTTTTCCAGTTCGATCTCACTAAGCCAAGTGAAATAACAGAGTAGAGTAGTTGTGTAGAATAATCAGAGAGCATGCTTCGATTTTGTGAAGTCGTAATGATGTCAGAAAATAAACAAGTCAAAATATCATAGAGTTTCATATACATATTTTGATATTCTATATTATCTATGTTAATGCGACACTCACTGAATATTTTTTAAGATGTTAACTTGCATCTGAATATACATTTATAAAAGAAACCGAATACAATCTTCACTATTGTTCTGTGACCTTATTTTCATTTATGAAACTAAAATATTCAATATCACATAGTTCCAAATCTCAAACTACCTAAATGTACTTTTAACTGAATGTTTTCAAACACATCTGTGAATGAAATACAAATATACATCTATTTTTATAACACATCTCTTTATACTCTATTCCCTGACTTGGTTCCAAAGAAAACAAGTATATTGAATTATTCGACTCATAAAAATAAAGCTGTATATCGTGATGTATATTAAACTATTGGAGATCGAAAATATCAGTATATGACAGTAACATTATTGAACAGAATGTACTTTAAGATGAAGGTGATATACAAAATCAGATGTTTTATTACTCTAAACATAAAATAGTGGTGGATAGCGATAAAGAATAAGGACTTTAGATTGGAAATTTACACCTCGTATACATCACACACTACTCAACGCCATATTATTGCTTCTGGTACTTGAGTGATTTTAAAGTAAATCTGAACTAGTTAATTGCAAGGCTCACAGAAACAATTCATATAATAACAGCTCATGCAAAACAACTCATAGAAAATGGGCCCCGCTTCAGGGGAACTATCAACATTAAGCAATATATGGAGAACGTGAAGAGGTACGTAGAAACAAGCCGTTATCAGTTCATGTTTAAAATTATGTGCGCACACACAGGTACATGTGTGTGAGTAAAAATGCATATATACATTCAAATATATGTATGTACATATATAAATCAGAATGTTTAAGAGGTGACTGAAACCGTAAGAAAAGGCTTGATACCTGCATTATCTCTGAATACATAACTTATATTATTCATTTATATAAAATTTTCATTCTTTTGTTTGATCTAAAGCATGCAGGCAAAAACCGATTTTCAATTTGAAATCAGCGTTGAAAAACTACTTAGAATCAGTTGAAAACCCCCATGCAACAGCAAATGGCAGAACATGGTTCCCGAGTGTAAGAGATAACCCTTCTCGAATTATGTTAAGTATCGTTAGACATACATTGTACAGTACATGATTTCTGATTTATGTACACACCATGTGTAGCAAATAGCATATACAGCATCTAATGAATAGAATTATCGAAGTGATTTTCTTACCTTTCTAAAACAACACTCTAATTGGCTTCTTTTGGTAATACTTTTAATACGTCCTTAATGTATGATAAACGTTATCGTTCATAATTAAATATTTAGAACAAGTCGTATGAATACAGCAATGCTCGCAGCTGATTACTCCTAAAAATATTAACACTAGGACAAGGTTGAAAACGTGCAATTTAAAACATATTACAATTCTTTGGAAATGTAACAAATAATTGGAAGATATTAAACTTCTTCATTTATTACAAAAAGTAATGATTACTATTTGTTGAAGATGTTATATATCTAAATGTGAATGCAAGACAGAAAATGTTTTGAGCTATAGCGTTAAAATCGTGTTACTGAAGATAACAAAAATGTTTTAATATTTTATATACCTAACACTGACAAATGCAACACAACAAATTAATGGTTCAATATAATTTTTAGCATAACTTTGAGTTATTTCATACTACATAATGCACTTATGAACTTGACGTAGACAAGAATATTAAGTTTGTAAGTTTCACTCTTCCAACATAAATAGGCATGTAGATATAGCCATAACAATAGGCTGCATGTTGCCTGTGCGGTGATGAAATATGTGAAAGTGAAGTAAAGGTGTATGAAAAGAATATGATGTACTAGAGGTTTTTTGAATATTATGTAATAGAGCATTTAGCTGACTTATATTAGTTTTGTATTAGAATGAAAAGCAAGAGCTTCAAATAGCACCAGGATTGTTATAATGTAGTGTTAGGCATCATAGATATGAAACCTGTGAGCGGGTGGTTACTTCGATGGAACCCACTATCCGTTGTCACATAGATGGAACATCTTCGATATCATTCGGTTGGCTTTTCACCCAAATGCCTTTCAAATCAGATCTCACTTTCTTAGGCTTGTACAGTATAGGATGTGATAGCAAATCTAAAAACATCAAACAATGCAGTTGGTTAAAGATGGATTGTGTAGCCCGTAGTCCTGGTTCAAATGCTTGTGAAAAAGTGAATTCGATTCAAGCACCAAAGCAATGTAACAGTATTAAACTGGGTAGCAGAATAAGGCACTATGTATGAACAAAGTTTAGGTAAGGCTCTCTTCAATGTTTCCTAGAAAATTTCCTTTAAAGGTATGAGATTATCTGAGGCTATGGCAGAATAATTTGGTTAGGTTGAAGAAAAGTTTGATCGAAAAGGGAACCATGTGATTGTAAAGTAAGCTTATCTTAATTCTCAAACGAGGCATCTAAAGCGGACTCGAAACATTATCTAAAGTCATTTTAAATCAAAGACGTTCTGTCAATCGGAAAGATGTGATTTAAATATTTAAATAATAATGGATTCAAATTTTGCCACAAAGGCAACAATTTTGTGTGTGTGTGTGTGGGGGGGGGTGATAATTCGATTACATCGACCTCAGTGTTTTCCTGGTACTTAATTTCTCGATCCTGAAAAGAACGAAGGTAAAGTCGACCTCGGCGGAATTTGAACTCAGAATGTAGCGGCAGACGAAAAACTGCTTAGTATTTTGCCCGGCGCGCCAACAATTCCACCGGCTCATCGCTTTTAAGTATTTAAATAATAATAATGATGCAACTGATAAATATTTGCTAATCTTGAAGTATACCTATGTATGAGTATATATATATATATATATATATACACACACACACACACACACACACACACACACACACACACACACACACACACACACACACACACACACACACACACACACACACACACACATATATATATATATATATATATACATATATACAACGTATATTAGCGTTTATCTTATTCAGTTAAGACTTCACACTTAAAGCGTCTGTAGTGACATACTTTATGTTATATTTTATATTTACAAGCAATGGCTACGAGTGTTTGTCTGTAATAATTGTTCCAAAGAATATGAATATTTTCATTACACTATATCTTCTAATGTTGGCTTGCAAGGCAATTATTTCTGACGAGAACATTATTAAAGTGGCAATAACATTTATCTGTAGAACGTTTATGGAATTCATAATTACTTCAATTAAATACGAAATTACTTCGAGAGAAGTAATAACAATTGAAGGGTTAAGTCCAAATGGCCATTATATGATTACTTCTTATGGTGGAAGGTTGGTACTTGTACTTGCAGTAGATTGCCATGAATCTCAGGGAGTGCATTAAGGTCAAATCATCTAGTAGCGAATATTGTTCTATAGGCTGTTGATAGCAACCAGAAGTTGAAAGAAGTGACCTTCAGAGCTTAGCCATAAATTCAAGCATTTCTAAGCCTGTTGAGAATTTAACAAATATCTATATTGTTTCCACAAATGATAATTGATAATTCATAGAAGTTTAATCATTACGAATGAACTTGCTTGGGATGGTTTATTGTCTATTTTAGATAATATGGAAGAAGCAACGGACAAACTGTGTAGAAAAAAAACCCTTCAAGATACTGAGTCAAAAACCATTGACTATAATCTTGTTCAAGATCATTAGCTTTTTAGATCTGAAGTGGTTTCCATAATTTGATTTCCATAATTTCTGAAATGGTTTATATAATTTCTTTGAACATAAAATATTTAGCATAGTCGAAAAACTTTAGTTTGTTCTTAGCAATGATGATGTCATTTTCTTATATATATTTATATATATATATATGTACATATTTGTGTACGTGTAATCACGGCAGGTTTCCACATTTTCTGTATATTAAAGTCCAGTCAACATTCATCGACCAATAAAATGCTTTGGTAGAATATCTTTTATGTACTTTCAAAGCGAATTTCTGAATTATGCAGCCATGTCATTTTATAGTTCTTTCTATTTCAAATCTCGTAAGAAATTTCGAATATACCGAATCTGATGTTAAACGTGTCTTTTCTGACAAAAATGAATCGCTTTTAAGAGTCTAAAGATTATTATTTCTCCAAATCATTTTTACACCCGTCGGGCAATTTTGTCTCTTCTTTCTTGAATTCAAATTAGTTTTATTCATATGTCACAGTCCGTATATTGTATTAAGCTATACAGATATAGAATATGCTTGCAATATTTAATTTCCTTTCCGAATTTGATTGACATTTTTGATATACGTTTTTGTACAGTAAGTCAAAACCGGTCCAAAAGCTCGCTTAATAACGGAGGAAGATGGTATTGCTACTAAAACGCCAAAAGTGAACATGTGATACCGGCGCTGCTAATGGGAGGAAATCCACAGATAATGCATATGAAATATCTTACTGAAAGCTATAAGAAAGCCGCGATATGGAGCAAACTTCATTCATCAAGGACAGCAGCAAGAAACAAGGGACGTCAGAACTATGACGCAAACTGAAGCACTGATAAGCAGCTATAAATGTGAACAACTGCAATCTATTGCCAAAGATCGAGACAGATGGAAATCTTTATTGCCGGACTATGTTCCATATGGAGTCAAATGCATTGAAACTAAGTATTTCTGAGTGAATCAATGAATATTTATGAAATCGTAGCAGTTAAATATTGAATAATACACCATTAGCTTGCAGACACACTCTCCAAAAAAATATATAAGATGCTCATTTCGAAAATATAAAGAAAGCGTTTAGCTATATCGACGCTTTTGAAGGCTGTCGAATAAAACAAACTGGAGCTGAATTAAGAAACTAACTCCCGCTGCGAAAATATAGAATTATCTAGAATTAATCATGAAACTTACATTTTTAAACCGTGGGGAGATGTTTCACTAGATAGTAACCTGTTTTAGTAGTTACGTAAAATGAATAAGTTGTTATTGTTCTTGTTTATGTCCAGATCAGCTCTGAAGACATGAACAAAATTTGTATTGGCGCTACTCTTCCAATTCCTACCCAGACATAAAAAAAGTTAGATGTCAATTGTATGATAGCTGGTGTCCTAATTACTATGAAAGTAATTACCTACCTGTTTAACATTACTGCCACCATGAGTAAGCAACGATTTTATGAGCTATTGTGAGGTTCATGTAATTATTAAATACCCTAGTTTTCACAATTGCAAATTACGGTTCTGATTGCTTCATCACATATATTGGAAAGTATTGAAATGATATATAATTGAGCATCATATTGAAGCATTATCACGAATTACCATATTGCGAATTGCATATAAGGCGCGTTATATTAAAATACATAACTGATTATAGAATGATTACTGGCAACAATGGAAAATGAAAAGTAGCGTCGATTAGCTGTGTAATAGTCTCAATTATATAATCATTCCGATTTCGTATCTATCACAGAATAGATGTAAATCAAACAAGATTATTATTCATACATGCTATTATTTTATACAAGTTATCGTTTATTACATTAAATCATCTCATTTAGTAATTTTTGTTTCTTTTCATAAACACCTACCGTTTATGATTTTCCGTGAAGCACGGAACCATTTTTACTTGTGCAAAATATATAAGAAAATGTTTAGCAAAGTTAATAAGGTAATGAGTGTTGCAGTAATGTCTTTTGCTGTATTTCTAATCGATAACCACAGTTACTGTTAGGCTTTGTAAATTTAATATTATTGATACACCTTCATTAGCCAGTAATATATTTATATTTCCTATAACATTATGATAACAATAGCGTAATTTCTTTATTTTAGCGCTGTAAGACGCATTAACTATTCTGCTGGCGAAAAGGATATTAATACCTAGCTGCTGCTATTTTGTTGCAATATCAGATCGGAAACAGATGAAAACGATCACCTTGCAATATTGTTATATGAGTCACTAACTTTTGAGCATCATACTTCTATGACCAATTTTTTTTCTAATATATATAAAAGGCCTGAAATTTTGTGAGTGGGGGGGGGGAGTTGGTTACATAGACCCAAGTGCTCGACTGGAAATTATTTTATCGACCCCGAACAGATAAAAGGAAAAACTGACATCAGCAGAACTCGAAATCAGAAAGTAAAATCGGAAAAAAATTCCGCTAGCATTTTATCGGTTCTGCTAATAAATTCTTTCAGCTCACCGACTTCATACATACATTCAGGAAACACATCTTGCAAGTTTTTTTTAAATTGCTACATTGCACTAAATTCCAGGGAAAACGCCCTTAATAATCCAGTGTTAAAGCTTCATTTTCCGATAGGAAGAAATTTTTCTCCATGATGTACCATATAGCTACCTACCTACCTACCTACATACATACATACATGATGGCTACCCCATCATTATCGAGTATGGCCATTGCACACGGCTTAAACTGTCAACAGTGCTGTGATCGAACGTGACTTTTTAGCCCAGCTAAGGATCTACAATGTCTTGTACAGAATTGGCAACGAAAACCTTTACCGGCAATGGCTGGCTGTAGTTATAACTGGGCTTCATGTACCTTTCCATGTTGTTTAAGTTCTCCCACCGATTTGCACTCCCTTACACATGACTGACAGATGTGATTACTATGGTGTGTAGCACATCCCATACAAAGAAGTATTCTAGTAAACCTCGATTTGGAGCAAAGTCGACCACTTGGACGCATATTGACCAAAGATAATAGGCAAAAGACATAAGCTATATATGTTATACGTGTGATATTACCGAAACGCCATAGTGGCATGGGAATATCAGCCGTACAGGTAAATTAATTGAATGAATACACATATATAAATAAGACACGTGCTTTTATATATATAAACAAGGGTAGTATATGAGTATCTTCATCGCTAAAAATAGAAGTCAAAAATACTTCAGTGCCACGGAATAGTCTATATATATATATATATTAGAATATATTCTTATTAACATCAGGAAACGAATATTAGAAAATTCTTCAGAAAGATATATATACGTGTGTAAAATAATTGTTGTATTCAAAATATAAATATATATAAATATATGTAAATATGTATAAGTATAAATATATAATATATATGGAAGTTTAAAAGTTTTAAATTAAGTTTTTAAAGCATCCTACGTTCGTTTCACAGAAGTGCTGTCCCTATAATGGAATCCTATATTGATAAGCATTTATAGACATCTCTTCTGCACTTCAGAGATATAAAATTTGAATTTTGCATAATATATCGAATGGTAAAATTACTGCTTTTGATTTTGGTATGAGAATCTTGAAATTCATATATGCCTCCTTGGTAATTCTTTTGTTGTAATCCATAATAATTATGTATAAATTCCATTATATTCTCCTGTATTACAAATATAGTTCATAGACTTAAATACTATAAAATAAAATGATGTGAAATTTTATGTGAAGTTATAAAAAGTTTTTAATTTTTAATTTATATTTCAAACAAACACAATTTTATCATATTACTTCATATTAAAAAAAAAACTACCATTCGATATATTACACAAAATTCAAATTGTATATCACGGAAGAGTTGTCTATAAATGCTTATCAAAATAGGATTCCATTATTGTGACAGTACTTCTGTGAAACGATCGTAAGATGCTTTAAAAACTTAATTGAAAACTTTTAAACTGTCATATATATTATATATTTATACTTATAAATATTTACATATATTTACATATATTTATATTTTTAATACAACAATTATTTTACACACGTATATATATCTTTCTGCAGAATTTTCTAATATTGATTTCCTGATATTAATAATAATATATTATAAAATATATATAATCGCTCGTATTAAATACATAAATACTTTAACAGTATTAATACTTTGATACAATAGAACCCTCAATATAAATTCAGTATATAATATTCTCAGTGAATATATTTAGCTAACGATTGACACACACACACACACATATATATATATATATATATATATATATATATATATATGTGTATATATATCCTGTGCCTATACACGTGAGTGCGTGTGTGTGTGGCTGCGTATAAATATATTCACCCATATAAGTATGAGTATGGTTGTACACAAGCAAATACGCACCCACATATGTTTCACTTGGTAGATATATATCATTCAATTTACTTCAGATGAACCACTAAAATTGAATTTTTCTAACAAATGATGATAAAACTAATTTTCATTCTTAAAATTATATTAATGAAGAATCTGATACCCAAGAAAACTTTGTCATATATCATCATTTATATGTGTATAACGTGTATATATATGTATAAAATAATTTTGTGAATTTGCTCTTTACGTTTATGTTGTGGAAAATTGTTCACACACGTTCACTCAACATTATCTTTTAAATTTTCCTGTTCTAAATTATATATACATTCAAAATTTAATATCGGAGATACTGTTTACATAAATCAATGCTGGATACAATTTTAGCCGTCAATTTTCCCGTTAATAATATATAGATATTAGGAATTGTTGTCTTAGTGAAACGAAAGTGCGAAATGTTTTCTTTATAAATTTTCCATGATGGAGAAAATAATTTCAGTAGTAATATAGTTGGGAACGAGATTGGGTTTTTCGATTATATTCAACATTGGATATCTAAGATTCAGCTGACACTGGCAACGCTTCAACATTCTCATATCAAACAGCACGGTTGGTACTATTCTTGTCCTTATAATTACTACGACTACAATCACAAGCAATATGTCCAGTTACATTCTGTCTGAGAACTGGACTACGGCCAAATCATTTTATGTGTTACGCCCACCACGAACAAAATACCAGACAACATCAGCAATGAAAGCACCATTACCATGACAATTTTCTCTTGTAATAATACTATTTCCTCGTTGCAATCATGTTCAAGGGTAATAATTAATACTTCGTTATGAGCGCTAATAATATATTTCCAAACTATTTACTGAAGTATTTACAACAAAGTAAAACACCGCTACTTTCAACGTTATCTTTAATATCTCTAAGACAGCCACCAGTAGTCATCAGTATTAACCAGTCAAGAAGCTGATTGGAATACGGTAGTAACATCATATGAGCTATTATTAACACATTGATCACAATTTCTTCTTTCTTCTCCAAAGGAATTATTAAAAGCATCTTAAACGATACTGACTTATCCATCATTTAGTACCATATTCTTTCTTTACAAAATTAGGAAGAAATCTAAATTGATAACTATCATGGTTCCCCGCCCGATCTATCTGTGGTAAGAAATTTACCAAATACATGGCTCCGGTTTCAGTCCTATTGCGTGGTACCTTGGGCACGTGTCGTCTACAATAGCTTCGGACCCAGAAAAGCCTTGTGGATCCGTTGAAAAAAAATATATATACACGTGTATGCGGGTATGTGTGTGTGTGTGTGTGTGTGTGTGTGT
>NC_068997.1:10933260-10937449 GCF_001194135.2 Octopus bimaculoides
ATATATATATATATATATATATATATATATATATATATATACAGATGTGTGTCCGCATGCATCTATTTGTTCCATATCGCATAAGTATAATTTCATGATATATGACTCAAAAGTGTTGTAAATATATGATGCAATGTATTTATATCTTGTTAATAAATACTTAATCGTAGTCTATTGAGTTGAAAAACAGTTTAGTGAATGAAACTGGTTCTGTATTTAGTTAACGAATTATTATGCAATATTTGGATATCAACAAAGCCCATATTAATTAAAGAACTATTTACTGATGAAATATAATATATTAATATCTGTCAATCTCAACAGCTTTCACGTGATGTGTTAGTACAGTTTATGCAATTGGCTGAACGTTATTAAATGGGAACTCGATATCGCTATTGTTAACATGGAAAATCTAGAATCAGCATTAATTTTGTTGGTATATTTTCTCTTGCTTCTCTAGCTACACCGAATCTTGATTTAATGTCTTTCCATCAACATGAAGTTGATATGTCTGATCTTAATGCATTGAATGGCTTTAATGTTGACTTGAAATGAATACAACTAAGATATTCTAAATTGAAATCAAGTAAGCTGGAGTAACTATGTGTCTCTTCAACCCAACCAGGTGCAGTAGTAATCATATCCATTCTAATGTATTCGCGAAAACTTATAAGTGAGTTCGTCATATCGACATATAATATATGTTTCTATACTTCTATAAGTTCTAGATAAAGCGATATATATGCTAGACAATAGAGCAATTTAAACCGCAGCAGTCATAGTCTCTAATGTGACATTCGAAATATTTGATTTATAAATCCATTTCACAATAATGCATCGTTTTTACTTATATTTCTTTGGTTGTTTTTATATAGTTTTCTTATAAATCGCATAATCCTAGTCATTAATATTCAGATTTGTAAATTTCCACATGTGTTACGGTAAGTACATATAATATAATATAACATGATATATATATATATATATATATATATATATATATGACAGTGCAAGAAAGCAATTTCAATTCAGGGCAGATTATTTGGAATGAATGTTAAACATTAAATTATGGGGAAAGTTGTTGGGAATTGTTATGTTGGACGAAATGTCTTACTTATTTATGCAAAATATGAGTAGCTTTTATAAACTGCATTAACAAGAGTTGGTTGAGACAGATAATTGAATATATATATATTGGCATCAGGGAAATTCAGTAAGGAAGCATGTATGAGGTACGATGTTATGGCATGAGGCATTTGAAATTTATTCAGAAGTGGGTGATCCTATTCTTGAGTACTTGCCTATTTAGTAAGTTCTTGAAATTGAAAAGTCACCGTGAGAGTGAAGTATATGGTTTCTGCAGCATAATATTGCTTTCAAAATATTGCTAAATCGATTTGAACTCCGAACGTGAAAATGAACTCAGAACGCGAAAGCAGACGAAATGCCGCAAAGCATTTTGCCCGGCTTGTTATCGATTCAGCCAGCTCACTGTCTTTACACAGGGTAGGACTGATTTCAAATTTTGGCACAAGGACAGCAATTTGGTGGGAGGGGAGAACTCGATACCATCGATTCCAGCGCTAAACTGATACTTATTTAATCGACTCCGATCAATGAAAGGAAAAGTCAGCCTCATAGAAATTGAACTCAGAACATAAACACAGACGAAAAGCCGCTAAACATTTTGTCCGGCGTTCTAACGATTCTGCCAGCATACCATCTTTACACAGGGTGATACTGATTGCGTTATTATGGTGGCGAGCTGGCAGGATCGTTGACACGCCGGGCAAAATGCTTAGAGAACACGTTAAAATTCTATATTTGCAGAGAATATTTAGTTTATCATTGGTATATCGTTAATACTTAATTGAATGATTCAACAAATTTGAAATGAAAGTGGTCTTGATGAAAGAACTAAATAGTTTGCACAACATATTTCCTAATACGTCAAGTAATTATGTTATACGCTAATGAATGAATTAAATCTTGATAAAGTTAAACTAAATTAATTACCTTTGAGAAAAATAATGTTAAATATCATGATTGACAAGGTAATTGAAGTGACCAATTTTATAAAAATTGTAATAAATATTTAATTAGACCCAATATTAATCAATTTGCATATATAATTTGAACTTTCAGTCGGAGGGAAATAACATAGATTATTGTACTTTCAAATATGACATATCGAAAATATCAATGTATTTTATATCATATTCTGTGTACAGCATTATTGCAATGGTTTAGCAGAGGAACAACAGGGATGATGACCACTTTTCCGAACATAGTTTACGCTTCGTAAAATTAACCTCTGGGCCATAGTGACGCGAATGCATGCAAATAAACAGATTCCTCAAAATACTATCAAAGGCGAACGCGTAACATTACGTTTGCTGTTAGTCCCATTGATCTAACAAACTATTTCACGTACAAGTTTTAAATTGACAGACGTTCAAAGCAAAAGTACACTGGACTCGAAGATCCACTCCGGTCACGAATAACCATGGGATTGCACCTAGAAAGTTACCTTCCAAGGCACAAGTCTGGGCAAGGTTGTTTATGGAAGACCAGCAGTTGCTCATGTACATCAGCCTCCCCTCTCCACGCCACCGATGTTATCTAAGAGAAAGACAAAGGCCGATACAGTTTGGCATCAGTGACGTTGCAACTAATTTTTACAGCTGAGTGAACTGGAGCAACGTGAAATAAAGAACAAAACACGAGCCTGGTCCGGGATCGGAACACACAACCTCACGGTCGTAAGAGCGACGTTCTAACCACTGAGCCATGCGCCTTCACACACTGGACTAATGCTTATAAAACTATTGATTTCACTAACAGTATTTTATATATAATTAGAAATTTGTTAGTCGCTCTGCGCACTTTCTTCACGTGCCATTGGATCGCTACTCAGGATAAAATAGTTAAGTAACAAAACTCCTCTGCTTTCCTTTCGATGCTGGGACGTGATGTTATCTGACGTACCTAGCTACAAAGCTATATCGTTGTATATTGCATTACTCTTCTTTCCTTATTCATAATGTATCACATGGACTTTTTCCATGGATAAATATCGGTATCATCCTGCAGTAACACACATTGATCTTTATTTAGAGAAATAAGAAATAATGAACACCCATCTATTTCCTTCATATTTAGTGATATTTTGAGCTGTAAATATCAAGTGCTTGCCAAAATGAAAAGCAAAAGTGTCATCTTGATTTAAAGCATCTTCCTTATATCAATAACCGTATATGGTTTTCCTGAATGGCTTGTGCAACAATCTTAAAATTTATAACAACCACTTGAAGCCCTCGTCCATGTTTAGGATAAAGGATCTAGGTGCGTCATAAGAGGTGGTTTCCTACTTAATCGCTATTGCTAAGAAATATAACATACACACATTTTACTCGCAGTAATTACAAAAAAATAAAATTGTTTTTCGTAAAATATCAAGCGACGAATTAAGAAAATTTCTGTGTTAAATGTAAGGAAGATGAATTTTAGATGTTAACGAAGATGAACTTTGGCAATTTATTGGAAGAATTTAAGAAAGATTCTATCATCAGAATTCAACTGAATGAATTGACCTAATTTACAAACTTTATACGATTAACTTTTGATGTATAATTGCAATAACCCATAGATGTTTACAGTTTTGTCGGTCATTAAATAGAATTATAACATTCTATTTAAATATTTCACAATGTGCATCACCTTTTTAAAAAGAGCGGGGCTATAATAGAGGCTTTAGCGGCAATGAGGTGGAACATAGATTGATTTCCAGTTTGATTCAGACTATAAACTACTCATTTCATAATTTTTCCAGTGGTATTATTGATTATGAAACTTTCTTCAGTTATACACGTAGTTGCACAAGAATAGACTAAAGTCATCGGGCTCATAAAAGATCATATACATAATTGCTATCACTTTCCAAGTTTTAATGAGATAAATGCAGATTTGGACGCACATTCAGAAGTGTTCACAGAGTGTTGAGCAGCAATCGTGGCGTCGACATTTTGACATCCGGTGCGACACATCATGATACCGGCAAAACAATTTCTTGTACTCAAATAACTTCCAGTACTTCATGTCAGCTTTATCGCAGCTGCAGTTTCAGGCGTTATACCTTGCAAAACTCGTTACTTTTAGCCCGTTCACCCTATATATATATATATGTATA
>NC_068997.1:10937972-10945213 GCF_001194135.2 Octopus bimaculoides
TATATATATATATACATATATATATATATATACGCATACGCATAAACATTATTCTCATCCTTGCTACCCATGTTTTCGGGCATATCCTTCCGGCTAATTTAACATGTACAACCGTTAATCCAGCCACGTCTTTCTCTTGATATTCTCCTCTTTCCCTCTATTTTCTCCTACACATAATCACCAATATCGAGAATATTATTTCAATAAACACCTTAATCGATACAGGTATATGTAACAGATTCGTTGTCATCTATTGCAAAATTCTTCTTTTCATATTTACTTATCCTGCAAGATGACATACGCTAAGCGAAATGAAATCTTATTTTCAGTGCTTGACCAGGGTTTCTTGCAAGGTCTTTGTAACAAATGAGTCGCATTGAGAAGGCAGAGACAAATCTGAGTATATATTAAAAATTGCGTTATGTCCAGTTTCGCAACAGCAAACAAATATTTATATTTACTGACTCAGCAGGTATCAACACTCCACTGTTTTATATATGACTTTATTTACAGTAATCCTACATAAGCTTCATGTCATATATAAGCTTTAGATCACAAGTAAGCGAAACCGCCAGAAGCAGAGCATTTACATGCCCTGAAAGTAGAAATTAATATTAAATACCTAATATGAAATAAATGTTTTACAGTAAACATACGTCTATATTCTTCTCATATCTAAGAATGTTTCAAATATTCTGATATACATTAAGAATTTGGCGTATGCATTACCTTTCATATATTAGTTCAGTTCAAGTTGGCTACAACTAACATGCCAAAAATAAATAAACTATATATGAAAATCTAATGAAATATACAATTCTTTCTGAGGCATAAAACTGAATATCATTTCAAGTGCAATTCATATCTGATATTGTTTCGCTTCACAGGCCTTTAAACCAAAAATAACTCACAAATTGGCCTACCTTCCGGAACATTCGCCATCTTAGTCTTTCCTAACTGTCTCATCTTCTGTCTCATGATTTCCCCCTCCGGCCTCTCTTCCTCGCTTTTTCTCTTTCCCAATATATATTTATGAATATGTATAATATATATATATATATATATATTTATATATATATATGTGTGTGTGTGTGCGTGAGTGTGTGTGTGTGTGTGTGTGTGTATGTGTGTGTGTGTACACACAAACACACAAGCACACACACATGCACACAAAAATTTATATTTTGAAAACAATGCGAAAAAACATTCTAATCACTGTTATAACAACTACAAATGTGTTTTAGTGTGTGTGTATATATCTATGTATTTATCAACCTGTCTATACGTTTATTTATCTATCTATTTATGTATATATGTGTATATATATGTATTTGAGTGTATAGGCATGCTGTCAACAGGTGTGCGTAGCTTCCACTGGTTAAGTGACAGTCAAAAAGAAATCTGGAACATCTATATTGTAAGAATATGTTTGAAGTGTGGTAGGAGTGTCGCGGTGCTAATGGACTTAGGAAATCAGGTAACATATAGATATAAATATAAATAAAAAACAAAATCAGCGAAAGGAAGCGCTGCATGCTGAATTAAGATCGAAGTAAGATAAGTATATATTTAAAGAAATTTAAATAAAAAATAAAATAAACAAAACAATTTCTCGTGATATACTAGAACTTAGTCCAGAGAAAAAAAAATGAAGGCGAGTGGCTATTTATTTTTTATTACCATAGAAGCGGGGTTGATGAAATAAGGAACCTGGAATAGTCGGAGAATTCTGATATCACTGGGCAGAAATTATTATGTGATACAGCGATAGCCACAGAAGATATATATTCAAAAACGAAAATAGATAAAATGAAGATTATAAAAAATATTACTGTATCGATATAATAATGTTGGTAAAGAAATGTTATACACGGAGGCATGTGACAGTAGTGTGAAATTGGTGTTATCTATTTAGGGGTAGACCAGGGTTTTAAAAAATTCTTGCAGTTCCAAGAAAATAATCTTTTGAAAGTCTGTTGATTGGAGTGACCTTGGATTCTAGAGATTCAAATCCTCTCCTAAATAGAGTTCATGTGTATATTTATATCCATTTCGACATAGTGAATATCATTAGTTTTAGAGACGGTATGGTATATATTTTCTTATGAGCCAACAAATGTGCTTCAAGGTGAAAAAAAGAAAAAAAAACAGAATTCTTCTGGAGTCATGCATGCTAATTGCACCTCACTTAAAAATTGCTTCCAGTGAAAGAGATACGATTCATGTCAAAGTTTGCAGTAATGGCTTCATTAGTAGACCTTGCAACTGCCTCACTTTCTTCTCCGTCTTCTCTTCTTTCTGTCACACCATATAATAGCTCACGTTCTTAATAGGATGCATTGTCGAATCCTTTCTGCATATATATATATATCGGTGAATGATGGACAAGCGAAAGTAAAGGGCACTCAGCGCAGTTAATAGGAGTTACATGTATTATTTAAAGCAGTTTGATATGGTTTCCATGCTACGTCAACGTTTGTAGGACTCTAACGTGGGTTCGTCTCCTTCGGGCGTGTATATATATATATATATATATATATATATATGATTGACCGTTGACTGAACACTATTCAATTTTTTTTCTCCGTGTTTTTCTCCTTGTCTCCGTATTCTTTTGTTGAAGAGCGTAGCTCGAAACGTCAAAGACTTTCCGTATTCCCGAGCGTCATACTAATATATACTTTTGTTATTTACACCACCTGTCCTCGTCTGTTGTTATTATTTGTATATTCTCCCATATATATATATATATATATGTATGCATGTATGTATGTATGTATGTATGTATGCGTGCATGTTCGGAGGACAGTTACGGCTTTAGATTTTGCAAAACCTCATCACGATTTCAGCTGTACATACATTTGAAGATGACCTCATTAGTTAAAAATGTCATATGCCACCATAGATGTAACAAATTCCAACACAAATCACAAATATTTCATGAGTTCTTTAAGAAATCTACAAACAGGCTTATAAAAGCAGATTAAATATAAACTGTTTATGAGGGAGATAATCACACATATAAGAAACTGGTAGTCGATAACATAATCAAAACATAATAAAAAGAATCCTACTACATATGATTTAATCAAAGTTGAAGCAGCAGAAAACCTAACTATGAAACCAAAATCGAATGTAGAGTAGAACCTTTTACTCCATGAAAATCTTTTGCAACCCTCACAAACACAATTTTGCTCAGAGCCGTTGATGTACATTCACAAATCCTACGAGAGGCAAAATAGTTTGCATTATCAGCAAATATGTACTAGAGAAGTACATACAACGCATCAGAGCCTCCTCAAACATTACTCAATTAATATTTTGCAGTGCAACCATTGGACGGTTGAAGGTAAGCTGAAATGCAAATTCGTGGAAGCGAGCGCGTATTCTATTTGCAAGAGGTTGGAAGATATCTATACCGAAGAAATAATAAATGGCCTACATTTAGTACTTTTAATGCGTTCTGGTATATTTTTGTCACCAACTGAAGATACAGCGCTGTATACAGTGTATTCACCAGAAAAGTTTATAAGCTGTTCTGGTTTTATTTTGACCTACGTTTAATGTTATTTATGCGTGTAGAATTTCAAATGCCTAGAATCTATTAACTAAATTCGAGTGAAATTACACACCAATATCTTACGTATAATAATCCCGTAGTGGATATGAATGACCAGTTTATAGACATTTTTTAAAGGGAAAAAAATAATCTTTCTCCTGCAGCTCGAGAATTTACGAAAATTTGAGATAAGAGAATTGTGGAAAAATTACATTTGCGTATATATTGTTATCGTTCACCGTCAAAATTGAAATTCTTCGCCGATATACTGTCATGTAATTTTTTTGTTTACTGATATTTGTAAAACCAATGAGGTTAGTGAAAGACAAACAAAATTGAAAAACACTCACATACGTTTTTTTTCCATATTGTTTAGATATTTCCATAGGGATTCACAGTATCTAATATAATATACAGATATGATGCAGAAATAAAACCCAACAACAAAAAATGAAAATTAACTTTTATGCACTATACATAAGAATTTAAAATATTGCCAAGAATTTGAGGAAGTGATATATATATATATACATACGTATATGTATAGATAGAAATATATACGTATGTATATATATATGTACATATATATATATATATATATATATATATATATATATACTTAGCAGAGATAACTGAGTAACCCAAAGTCAGAGGATTTCGTGCGTTGACACTTATCAAACGCACAAAACATTCAGACCTTGAGTCACTCTGACGCTTCTGCTAAATCTTTATTAAACGTATACATATTTTCATATCTTGAGTTCTATTTATCCTGTTTGCCTCACCATACCTGTTTATATACATACATACATACATACATATATACATACATGTGTGTGTGTGTGTGCGTGCGTGCGTGTGAGCGTGCGTGTGTGTGTGTGGGTATGTGTGTGTATGTGTGTGTGTGATGGTTCGCCATAATATGCGACGCCCCTTTTTAGCTATTTTTCATCATTTGAAAGTGTCTTGTTCGTATATTTTGTCAACACTTTTGTGTTTAACTGTTCTTTTGTACGAACCAATTATCCAGTATATCCCCCTCAGTACTTCGTTCTCCATCTCATATATGCCTTTTGTCTAAATTTCCACACACTCTTTATTCTGTACATACATTATAGATCGCTCTTTATCTTTTATAGCCTTTGCGTATATATCTATCTTTTCTCTTTTACTTTGAGTGCGGCCTTTTTGCGACACCCCCTTCAATAGTTTTAGTTGAACAAATCAACTCCAGGACTTATTTATTTACAACTTGGTATTTATTCTGTCCGTTTCTTTTGCCGAGCTGCTCAGTTACGAGGGTGTATATATATATATACAAACACCGGTCGCTTGTTAAACGGTGGTGCGAAACAAACACAGACACCCATAAATATATACGGCAGGCGTCTTTTAGTTTTCGTCTACCGAATCCACTCACAAGCCTTTGATTGGACCGAGACTATAATAGAAGACACGTGCCCAAGGTGTTGCGCAGTAGTCTTGACCCCTGACCTTTTGGTTGGGAAGCAATCTTCTTACCACACAGCCATACGCTTATATCTTTACAGCGTATTGCTCTTAGCATTTCATGAACCCTTCATTTCAAATCATACAGCTCACGTACTCTCCCCAAGAACCATTTCTTTCTCTTTCACGTCACCTTCGTTTTGTTATAACACCTTTCATTCTTTCCTTCGTTTGCTTTCACTAACACCCACCACGTACAAATTTATTATTTTCATATACCTGTTTCTTCTTTTTTTATATTTACAATTATATTTTCGACTCACTCCATCTTGTTCCCTAATTGCTAAAATGATTTCTCTGAAATAGTTCTTAGCAGCCGAAATGACCAGTAACATTCTTTCAGAAAAGTGTACTCTTTTATATACCTTTATTTCTGTCGATATTATTTTTTTGTTATTTGTGAATTTTCTCATCGATCGTTCTGCTTATCCAAAAGGCTTCTTCAGATCTGAAACCTGACAACCCCTGTCTCCTGAAGATTTAATTTTTATTTGATTAGAAGCCAACTGATTCGCCCTGCATTATTTACAACCATCGTATCGTTCTAACAGTTCATTGCTATTTGATGGTAGGTAATGTGATACTCGGAATAAGGGTTTAACAAGTTCTTCTGCTTCAATAATTATCTGTAGTTTACTTTATCTATATTGTTCTAATGCTATTTCCTCCAACGTCTTTTGCACGTATATGTTCCTACTGGCACACACGCTAATATACACGCGCGCGCACACACGAACACACACATATATACGATGTTTGTGCGAGTGTGTGTGCATACGTATATGTGTTTTTGTGTACCCGCATATATGCACGCATATTTACATATGCATGCAGGCATACATGCACACACACATACACACACACGCGCACACACACATACAAACACACACACAGAAGCATGTATATTAGTATGTATGCATATCTATCTATCTATCTATCTATCTATCTATCTATCTATCTATCTATATGTCTATCTATTTATATATCTATCTATGTACCTGTCTGTCTATTTATATACCTATTTCTCTCTCCCTTTATCTATCTATTTATCTATCTATCTATCAGTGTGTGTGTACGCGTGTATGTATGTGCCTTTCTCTCTGTCTGTCTATCACACACACACACACACACATATATATATATATATATATATATATATATATATATATATATACACACACATATATAACTCTACATATGTATGTTTGCATAAGTACGCACAGGAAATTGCCTACAGGATCAGAGTATGCTTAGCGGTTTAATATACTTAGGCAAATTATTTGATATGGAATAGGCAGAAACCCCAGCTGAGAAATATTTCGCGCGCACGCTAACACCCTCATACATACATACATAAATAAATACATATACACGTATATATGTGTGTATATGTGTCTATCTATATATTGGTATATGTGTTCGTCTATGTGAATATGTATGTAAACGTATCACGCAGAAGTAATCGAGACTGCACGAAATGATTTGTTAGAAAACATAATACATTTAGAGATAATCGTGTATTCTCACATTTTCTATGGTGTAGTGTACAAGAAAAATATTTGCATGAATCTCTTTCAACAATAGATATCAGAACAATTTAGTTTCCTTAGTGAATAATGTTTGTTCGGTGTTCGAGAAGAAAACATTTTCATGACATAAAGTAGAATGTATAGTGTTATGAATAGCTCGTTGGCTAAGAACCTTTCAACGATGTGTAGCCTGCTTAGAACGCTTCAGGCTTTAACTAGACTCTTAAAACATTGAAAACTATGACTTGAGTAGACAAGTAATTTTAATGAATGTGTAGTATGGGTTACGTGGTTCACTAATAATAGAAACGGGGAGTGTGGGAATATAGCGCTTAGGATTTGATAAGTTCTGTCAAACCGAATCGCCTGGCTGTTCGTAAAGGTATCAATATTTCAAGTTCCTCTCATCATTTCATTTTCTATCTATCTATCTATCTATCTATCTATCTATCTATCTATCTATCTATCTATCTATCTATCTATCTATCTATCTATCTATCTATCTATCTACTTACCTATCTATTTATCTATCTAACGATCTGTCTGTCTCTCTAAGTCTCTGTTCGTATACGTATATATTAATGTTACTAAATGTATGTGCTCACAGACACAACAAAAGCATAGGCAGTTACATTGTGTGAAGG
>NC_068997.1:10945720-10946871 GCF_001194135.2 Octopus bimaculoides
TATATATATATATATATCATATAACAGAACGTAAAGATTTTTTTTTGTCCCGATCATTCTTCTTTTATTATAGATTTTGCGAATCTATTATCTCATTACAAATCTCAAGGAGAGACATATTGGTTTCAAACTTTAGAATAAGACTAGCAATTTCGAGGGAGGGGCTAAGTCGATTGCATCGACCACAGTTTTCGACTAATGCTTATTTTAGCGAGCTGGAAAGGATGAAAGGCAAAGGCGACCTCGGCGGAATTTCAACTCAGAGCTTAAAGACTGATGAAATGCCACTAAGCATTTTGTCCAACCTGCTAGCGATTCTGCTAGCTCACCGCCTTCTCATAGAGAGACATTACATAATATAATGGTGCGTTTATGCTAAGGAGATGCAGCCTAGACTATTGGATCAATGCTGAAAGAGGCCAAATATCTATGCACTTGAACCTCTTAATAATTTTTATTCTTTTTCATGAAAATGCATTAAGTTTCAGGTAACGAGAATAACAAAATGGTAAAAATATATAAACAAAAACTTTTATATTAACCAAATAAATATTTTGAATAAATGTTTAAGTTCATTGAAATGGGTAAAATTACATGTATTTAACATAAATTTAAATTCAATACGTTTTTCAAGCGTGTAACTTGCGAGATAAATTATACAATGTGCGAAAAATCTATAAACCTTTATCATTTAGGATAATAAGTTTTCATAAAGCAACTAACAAATAAAAATGTCTAACAGGCACCTAGCGTAAGAAAATTCAGAGCATGACGGTTCTTATTTTATTCATACTCTTACGAGATGGATGCATTTTCTATTCTATACGACGCTAATATGAAACGTTACGAGTAAATGATTTCAAAATATCACGACTTGGATTGACCTCATTATTAGCACTTCTACAACTCGATACCACTACAAAGTAGCCGATTCACAATAGTGTGTGATATTTCACCAGAAACCTGTGGTAATGTGTGACCCTTTTCTGCGAAACCTGATATAAATATAGGCGAGGCTGTGTGGTAAGAAGTTTCTTTCCAAGCCTCATGGCCTTGGGTTCACTTTCACTGCATGGAATCTTCAGCACGTGAATGGATTTGGCAGACAAAAACTGTGGTTCCTCGTAGTATATATATATATATATATATAT
>NC_068997.1:10947342-10949585 GCF_001194135.2 Octopus bimaculoides
TCTTATTTTAATCTAAGTTGAAAAGTCTAAAAGACGGAAACCGGTATTAAAATATACTTCATAATAAAATTATTTTAGCATTTTCTACCTTGTTTTATTTTCCTTATACATATCAACTTGTGTGTTACTTTTCTACCTTCTACACAAACACACACACGCACACACACATACAAACACACAGACACACACACGCACATATACTAAATGCTTCTTTCGGTATCCGTCTACCAAATCCACTGACACGTCTTTGGTCGGCTATGGGCTATCGACGGAAAAACTTCCCCAACATGCCACGTAGTTGGGAAGTTAGTCGTTGGCAAACCCACTTCTTACCACACGCCCACGCCTACGGTAAATTACACCCACATATCTGCACATGAATGCATGTGCACACCTATCTGTTACTACGCAGTTTACATTATGTTAGAATTCACCATATTATTTTATTGTGCTCTACACTATTCTTTCATAATATACTCCTTCGTTCATCCGAACAGTTAATATGAATACTATTTTCTTTCTATTTTTCTTTTCATTACAGTGAATGACCGGTGGTGAGAAAAGCACCAGTTGATATCTCAGAATTTCACAAATTACTTTTTTTTTATGTTTGCAAGAATATTAAGCATACCATATGTAGAATGCCTTCGGTAACTAGCTGGTGTGTCAAATGTTTCAATACGAGAATTCTGCTTTTTCCTCTCTGCTTTGGTTTACAGAACTCTGACGTTGACGGAGTGTAAATTCTTCATTCCATTATATCCACACTACCGTAATTCAACGATGCACACACACAGACAGACAGACACAAACACAGACAGACAGATACACACACACACACACACACACACACACACACACACACACACACACACACACATTTGTCGATTGGTGTTTGTGTGTGTGTTTATGAGTGTGTGTATACGAACAAGTATGATATTCATAAGATGCAACTTATAACATTTGTTACAGCCATTTAGTCTTTGTGATTATTCTTGACCGAGTGTTCATAATGCAATTGGATTCTAAGTCACAACCCCTATTAAAGGGGACAGTTTATTTTATGTATGTACGTATGTATGTATGTATGTGCATAAATATAAATAAATGCTATACTGCACGATACTATATATCTGCGCGTGTATGTATACACATATACACACAAACGTATACATAAACCTACAGACATATATAAATCTTTAATCCAAACTACGTTTAAATGGTTCAAAATAAGTTGCTTTTATATGCAGTATGCTCCGCATGACACATGCAGAGTTCAAACCGACTAACTGAAAGCTACGTATAAGATTATATTATCAATTATACATTATCATCAAATATCTACTGAATCACTGCTTTATAATCCATATTCTTACGAATTTAACTAGATCTGATTTATTAATTTGCATATCCGACAAAGATATGTTCCATAATGTTAGAGAGGCACTCCATCGCTTAAGACGACGAGGGTTCCAGCTGATACGATCAACGGAACAACTTGCTCGTGAAATTAACGTGCAAGTGGTTGAGCATTCCACATACACGTGTTCACTTAACGTAGTTCTCAGGGAGATTCAGTGTGACACAGAGTGTGAAAAGGCTGGCCCTTTGAAATACAGGTACTACTCATTTTTGCCAGCTGAGTGGACTATAGCAACGTGAAATAAAGTGCCTTGCTCAAGGACACAACGCGTTGCTCGGTATTGAATTCACCACTTTACGATCGTGAGCCTAATGCCCTTACCACTAAGTCACGCGCCTTCACACCATAATGTTAATGAAGCAATATAATGCCTACGGTACAATTATGTTGTAGTATTAAAATACGAGTAACTCGCCAGAATAAAATGAACCAGTTGTCAAGAATGCAATCTATATAAAACTTTCCCCATCCGATTCTCTAAAGTACTTAATATTGTGCGTCTGTCAGCAGTGTCTACCTGTACAGTTAAATTCTACACTAGTTTGCTAATGATATCCTAACAAGGGATCGAAACCAATCCAGTAACGAATATTTCATACATATTCAAGGTGTTTATATCTGATTATGCTTGCGGTGGTAGCTAAATCTGTTGGATATCTGATTAATACCGTTTAACACACATACATAAAAAACACACTCTTACACATACATACACACACGCACACACATAAACATACATGTATAATTCAACGAAATGATAATTAGTACTTACGCTATATATATATATATATAATATGTATCCATATTTATACATTATATA
>NC_068997.1:10949703-10953538 GCF_001194135.2 Octopus bimaculoides
TATATATATATATATATATATATATATATGTATATATATATATATATATAGATAGATACAAATATATATATGTGTGTGTGAGTGCGTGTGTGTGTGTGTGTGTGCGTGTGTGTGTGTGTGTGTGTTTGTATGGGTGTTTTAATGAGAACATTCGAAATTTTCCTGCGTGACACTTTTTCCTGATCTTCTTGCCTTGACAATCTATAAATTATTTTAACAGTATTCGTTCTGCCTGAAGCAACAATTTTGCTTACTGACTCATATTCTTAGATTTAAAATAATTTCGCTTTTAGTGCACATTTCGTTAATTAGATTAAATTTCAAAGTGAAATTATAGATTGTAGAAATATATTTCATGTGTAGTGGAGTGGCAGTTAAAAAGAAATTAAAAGTATTTCTTAGGAGAACTGCAATTATTTCTTTTGAAGTTATACTAAATGATTAGATATTTCGATATATAAGTACTCACATATTATCTAAATGACTGCAATAACCGATAAATAAGGCGTGCTAACCAACAATTAGACCAACTATTATTGAAGTTATAGAAGAGCTAAACATTTCTAAATGTGCATACTTATGTACATATGTTTATTCAGAAAAAAAAAATACAGTTCAGAAAAGTAAATCCAAAAAAAAGAAAACATTGTTCTTATAGTTCGATATATTATTGGCATTTTCTAAGTAATTTCAAATTCATGTAGAAAACCGTTCCCTGGTATATGTATGTACACAGACACGCGCGCGCGCGCACACACACACACACGCACACACACACACACTTTAATATATATTATTGGGTTGGTGCATAATTATTGCGGATATTTTCGACAAATTTTATTAAAAAAACAATAACACCATGTAACAAAAACACATTTAAATGATTATTCCGGAGAATATTCACCATCTGTGTGACAATTACTACTGCCCATTTGCTTGGCAGACTGTCAAACTGTCATTTAAAACTGTTTTCATTGAATATTGTTATTGTTTTTGTTGAATAAAATTTGTTGGAAAAAAGCCGCAATAATTATGCACCAACAAAATATCTACATGGTGCCTAAGTTATTTGAGGACATACATTTTTTTAGGCCATTGCTGCATTTTTTGCCAATACTGTATAATCTTTGTTTGAAAATAATAATGGCAGACTCTCAGCTTACTCAAGAAATGAAGGAGCATGCTGTTATTCTGGTTATAAAGGTTAAGCATAGCGATTTAGAAATATCTCGAGTTTTAAAAGTTCCCAGATCATTCGTTTACAAAATTTGTCAGGAGCTAGAGACTGCATATGGAAACGTATCACCAGTATCAAAGTGTGAAAAGCATTCTAAATGCACTTAAATCGTCAGAACGCCTAAATTTATCCAGCAAGTTTAACAGACGATTGATTACAATCCAAGAAAATCCATGACTTCAATGGCAAAAGATCTCCATGTATTAGAAGGTACAGTCAGAAATGTTGTCCACGAAGACATCAGACAAAAGTCTTATATGACGAGGAAAGGTCAATTTGTCCGAAAAATTAAACGAAAATCACTTCATCAGATCTAAAAGGCTCTTAAACAAACTAAAAAATCCAACAGAAAAAGATGTGATATGGTTTTTCTCAAACGAGAAAAACGTCGACCAAGATAAAAAAAATTAACAGAAGAAATGACAGATGGTTATGTGCAGACACTTTTGAAGTTTTAAGTGTTATGCTTAAAAAAAGGTGACGTGTATTCTGAGCTGCTTCCAAGGAACCAAACGATCAATTAAGATGTTTACAGGAGGAAACAAAGAAAAACTGTGAGAATTGGCAAATCATAAAGGAATCGTGTTCCACCACGACAATGCTAGATCACACTCGTCTTTGCTAACTCCTGAAAAGTTACTGGAGCTTGGTTGAGAGGTGATACTACAAACACCATATAGCCCTGTCCTTGCATCATCAGATTACGATTCTATTTCGAAGTTTGCAAAATTCTTTGAATGGTAAAACTTTCAATAACGATCATTACATGATATCGCACTTGCTTCAGATTTTGGTTGATAAAGATCAAACGTTCTATGAGTGCCTAATCATGAATTTGCCAGAAAGATGGCAAAAGGTTATCAAACACAATGGAAAATATATAATGGATTAAAGTTCATTCTTCGTATAAGAAAAAGAAATTACTATTATTTTACACTAAAAAAAAACGAAATTACTTTTTTACCAAACCAATAAATACGTAAGCTATGTCTGTGTTTGCCTGTACTTCATTAAAAGACCTAAGCGCCAGTCTCTCATATGTTCATATCAATCTGTTGCAGTTAGTTTGGAAGAATAAAAGGCTCTAAATCTATATTAACAATATCACTTTCAAAAATCGCAAAAGAAAAGAAAAAGAAAAGAAAATAAAGCTGAAATATTGAAATCATATACTGGTCAAATTTCCATAGTGTTTTCTGCCAATCCTATTTTCTTTCCATTAGGCTTCCGCGTTAACAGACACGTGTTTATTTGTTTTTGCCGAAATTTACGTTGGTTTCACCGAATATATTCTACAGAAAAATATGTTCATCTTCGAAAGAAAAAATTACGTTTGAATAAAGAGCAGCCTAGGAGATAGGTTTGACGATACTAACTGCAATGATGTGAATACTCACACATACGCACATATTCGAGGCTTGTAAAATAATGACAAAGCTAGAGATTTATGGTGAGTTGGACACTCATAATTTTAGAAATACAACTAGCAACAGACGAACAATGAAGGAAAGTTTCTGACGAAAAAAGTATATCTTCATTATATGACAAACGACGATAAAATACCGAGTGTATGGAAGGTCACAAATTTGCTGATACTTCAAGAGATGTCTGTCATTGTGGGTGAACGAGGCATGCGGTACCATATGCACTAGAGCCTCAAACGTCTGTCCATAACAAAATGCTACACTATTTGGGCTGAAGAAAAGTGACTGCCAACTAAATGATCAGTCAGTATCTTGAACGTATGTTCCTGATCTTCTCTGTAGCACAGCATCATCAGTTTGCTTCAGGTGACGGGATACTATGTAACGTAATCGGATTTTTTGTCACTATTGATGTATACGTCCTTCTCAAATTCCAAACGAATATCCTGTCGTGTGCTCTGGGAATGAATTGTTAACACTGATTGTCCATGCCAATGCGCTCAGCTGTTACAGAGTCACCATAAAAAAAAATTTCTGCAGAGAAGAGCAGTAAAAATCTAAAACAAAAAATCAAGAAACATGGAGCGTCAGCACGGTATGGAGACTGCTTTGTCTTCACAGCGCAAAAATCATGGGAAGAGATCGTCATGTGGTTTGCTCCATGGGCCATCTGTGGACCTCGAGAATATTTCTGCCCATACATTCAGAGCCAAGTCATCATGTTGCAAAATTAACGCTGTTATAGAAAAGAGCATTACTGTCAGGCAACTGCATAAAGACGTCTACAACCAGACCAGCGATAGAGAAAAAAAAAAAGAGATAATCTAACCAATCAATGCGATGAGGGGCACGCCTTCCCCCACTGTCAAAAGATCGCATGGATGTTCGTAGCTTTTCGTGCAGTAACAGAACACCTGAAGGAAAACTCAAATATTTACACATCACCATGCATTATTCGCTGTCATTGCCAACAAGAACAAATGGGTACACAACATAGGTATGTATGTATGTGTACACACACACAAATATATATATATATATATATATAATTAAGCACCGAACAAAAAACAAATACGCAGCAATATGTATAATATAATGTATGTATATGTATATATATATATATATCATGTATATATATCATGTATATATATAATGTATATATATATATATATAT
>NC_068997.1:10954446-10955199 GCF_001194135.2 Octopus bimaculoides
GTTTACAAAGAATAAAATCTTTCAAAAGGCTTGACAAACACACTTAATAGTTATTGATTTGAAATGAAATCTTAATTTGAGTAGTAAACACGAAGCTCACTAACAACCACCAAATATTAAAACCGATAGAACATTCACACGTAATTACAGAAAATAAATGAGATGATATTCTTCGCAAACATAAATACACGTATGAACAATTTCAATTTCATCAACAATCTATTTACTTTTAAACAGCTGAACCATATTGTAACGTACCCTCTAAGTCTTCGGAAAAGGATGTATAGAGAAGCAATAATCGTGCCAATGTAAATTGTTATTGAAAAACATTGGAGATGAAGATGATGATGATGAGGATTGTTTACCGTTTGATATATATTTTTTTCAGCTCCAAAAATTAACAGAAAACCGGATGATGGCCTGAAGAGGGGGTTGACGATTAAGTGAATATATTTATTTAGATTTTGTTTCAATGTAGCTCTGTCTAGTATTCATTTTCGTGAATTTTACGATCCATTTCACAGTAATTTTGAGGGATGGGGTAAGTCTATTACATCGTCCCCTTTACATAACTGTTGCTTATTTCATCGACCCGAAAACGACGAAAAGCACCACGGTGGAAATTGAACTCAGAACGTAAAGTAGCACGAAATGTCAGAGAAGCAATAATCGTGCCAATGTAAGTTATTTTTGAAAAACATTGGAGATGAAGATGATAATGATGAGGATGGTTTACTATTTGATATATATATA
>NC_068997.1:10955909-10957047 GCF_001194135.2 Octopus bimaculoides
TATATATATATATATATATACGTACACACACACACACGCACACACATACACACGCACACACACACACACACACACACATATATATATATATATAGATAGATATATATATATAGATATAGATATAGATATACATGCATGTATGTATATGTAGATAGTTATGTGACTAAGAAGGCCGCATTTCAGCTGAAGGGTTTTATTTGAGGTTTAGTATCGAAGAATTATGCGTATAGCAATTGCTTTATACGGTAGATTTGGTGTAGCCAGTGCCCTCTCAAAAGATTCTGAAAGACAGAAAATGTTCATATATTAACCTGCATGGTCATATATTGATGCGCATGTACGTATGAAAGCACAAATACTCGTGTTCGTTGATCGGTATAAACATTTATGCCAGAAAATCAAAGTAGCTGAGTTTCGATAAATAGATATTGACGAACCGTACACTAAAGTGCAATAGCTCCTGTTACCCACATTATCGTGTAAAAACTTCCAAAAATTTTAATATTGTACAAAAAAAAATTACTTGAATATATCATTGTAGTATAACCTATTTCGCTTTGATGAAAATATACGTCCTTAACCCTTGAGGAATTGAAAACGATTGCATGAATAAGTGAGGTAATTGGGAAAATCATACAAAAGAAAATATTTTGTCCTTAAGGATAATTTTCATACTTATTTCTATTTTAAATTATTCCAACCATCATAGTTGTTTGTCTCTGACACGATAAAATTTCAAATCATATTATCGAAAAGTGCCGTAAAATATTTTCTTTCCTTTGATGCTGACCGTATCTATGTAATTTTTGAAGCATGAATAGTTGATGTCCGCTATTCTCCAACGAAGCATTAGTCGATGATTTTCATTGTTTATGGGTTAATGATAGCTTCATTTCTCTTATAAGACAAAATTAATTTCGTTAAGTCCACGTCAGTCTGGCGATTGCAGAAATGTAGTAGCATTCGCTGTAGACCAATATTTTTTTCTATTTCTAACAATTTGGTCGCATTTGTGTATATTTGTTTCCTTGCAGGTACGTATTATGTTATAAGATTCAATTTTGAGGACTTTAGACATTACGTATTTGGTTAAATTTGCTTTCCATTGTCCAGGAAATAAAATGCCAGAAGCGTGACA